>NC_056741.1:535244365-535401865 GCF_019279795.1 Protopterus annectens
TGTGGCAATTGTTCTCATTCCCCTAGCTTATCTTCATATAAGAATACTTCAGTGGCTACTTTCTGCACAATGGTCAATCTTGGAACTTCCAATGTCTCACAAACTCTTGATAACCAACTCCTGCAAAAAGGATCTCCAATGGTGGATCCACTCTCCATTAGTATCTCAAGGCCATCCCTTCATTCCCTCTCATCCCTAGGCCACGGTGACCACCGATGCTTCCAAGATAGGGTGAGGGGGGTATTATCTAGGGAAGACAGTCCAAGCCATCTGTCAAGAACATGAGGCTCACTTGCACATAAACATCCTGGAGATGAGGGCAGTGCTTTTAGTGTTGCAAGCATTTAAAGATACTCTCCCTCTAGGAATGATAGCAATCCAGTTGGACAATATCTCCATAGTCTGCTACATAGACAAACAGGGAGGAACCAGATCTTGTCCCCTTTGTTGAGAAGCTATGAGGGCCTGGCAATGGGGTACCACTTCCAACCATTTTCTGATAGCAATGCACATCCTGGGGAAATCCAATGTGATTGTGAACAAGTTGAGCAGAGCCATTTTATGGCCTCACAAGTTGGTCCCTCAACCAGAAAGTAATGGAAGAGATCTTCCGGAAATGGGACCAACCTTACTGCGATCTCTTCGCCTCACCCAGCAATGCCAAATGCAGCAACTACTTTGCCCTGACCCCCCCCCCCCATAGGGGAGTCACCAAGGGATGCACTTGTTCATGCTTGGCCTCAGGGACTTCTTTATGCCTTTCCTCCAATCCCTCTAATACCCACATTTTTGCAGAAAGCAAGTGTTTCCCTTTCTACAGCTTCACCTTTAGGATGAACCATGGATTCTGGAACCTGCTCCTGACCTTCTGACTCACCCGTCAGGAATGGTTCATCTGAACCTGGACAATCTCAGACTAACAGCTTGGCTGCTCCAGTTCCCCTGATCACCAGGTTTCTGTCCTTTTCCTCTCCAGTCGAACATATTTTGTTATCTTCCCATAAAACATCTACATGAAAATTGTACCAAAGTAAATGGAGAAGATTTGTTACATGGGCCAGCGAGAATCAGATAGACTTTTTTTCTGTGCCCATACATTCTATTCTAGAATATTTCACAAAACTTTTCAGTGAAGGAGCTGTTGCAGCAACTATTAGGGTTTAGTTGACAGCAATTTTCCAATTTTCAATTAGGAGAAAATGTTTCTGCAATCATGTCATGCAGACTTTGTAAAGTGTTTTTGAAAAGAACCACTATGATAAAACCCCTATATAAAAATCCAACCCCCCCCCCCCGGGATTTGAATTTCATCTTATCTAACATTATATGTCCTCCCCTTGAAACATCAGCTACATGTGAGTTGAAGTACCCCTCATGGTAAACACTCTTTTTTAGTGGCTATTACTTCAGCCAGAAGAGTGTCTGAATTACAAGCTTGTCTGCTAAACCCCCATACCTAGTTTTTCATAAGGAGAGTTTCTTTATGCACTAACCCCTCATTTCCACTGAACGTTGTCTCAGAAAGTAACCTCAATCAATCTATAGAGCTGCCAGTTTTCTTTCCTAACTTCCTCAATAAAGGAGAATATTCTCTGCATCTCCTAGATGTTCATAGAAAGTTACATTTCTACTTACATAGAAAAATTCTGAAATTAGGAAATCAGATCAACTCTTCATCTCTTATTCTGACATTAAAAAAGGCCTCCCAGTCAAAAAAGTTACCTTATCAAAATGGCTTACACTTTGTATATCCTACATTTATAATTCAAAGAATAGAGCACTACCAGATAAGGTTAGAGTTCATTCCACAAGGTCTTTAGCCAAGTCTGCAGCCTTCAGGCTAGACTACCATCAGATAATATCTGCACTGCAGCAACTTGGGCAAAACCTTGTACCTTTATTACTCATTACAAAGTGAATTTGGCCTCTAGGAGTAGAGCTTATTTTGGTTCTGTGGTTCTGAGGAATATTCTCCCATGAGCCACCCAAGAGTCAGGTTGCTAGGGATGTGGTCCCATCAGTGAGAATAAAGGTGAAATTGACAACATCCCATAAATAAGTTATGTACTTACCATAACATGCCATGTGTGTTGTCCATCTTGTCCTTTATTCTCACAACCCTCCCTATATACCCCCCTGCCTATACTCCTGGGAGAATGAGTGGCATAACTTGGGTGCTACACAGCCATATAGCCTCAGAATTTATACTCTGGTGTATATTTCGATATATATATAGATATATTTTTATATATACATAATATTTCTGTCTTACCTTTGTAAGAATTCTAGCGGCAAACAAGATCTGAGGAAGCTAGGGGGTGGCATTATGGGTAAAGAAGGATGCCCACAAGCTTTTCTGAAGACATCAAGCTTTTAGAATAACCAAGATGGATCTGATGGATTGGATCTGACCCACCAGTGAGAATAAAGGACGAGACGGACAACACACATGTTATGGTAAGTACATAACTTATTTTTTTTCTGAATTATTGCATGAAAAATGTTTTAGTTACTGTGTATATTTACCATTGAAACCCTGGTGTTCAGAGGGCATCATTAAAAACTGAGCTATACCCTCTTGTGGCACAACAGAATGAAACCCTAACTGTAGCCCAGTCAATTTGGGTTGGTTTTGATGACTACTGGAATGGCAGAATGGGATTCATGTTGCCAGCCCTGATGGAAGGTTGGTTCTGTAAGCATCGCCTGTGATGATCCCTGTGGATGCCATAATTGGGAGGTGTGGCTCAAAGTGGGGCTAGGGCAGTAGATATGGCTTAGCTGCTGCTAAGGTGGGGCAATACATTTCAAGTCCCTATTACATTTCTGCCCCTTGAATGCTATTGCAGAAACTGGTAGGGAGGGGGAGACATGGGATAAGTCACATAAAGTAAACCCACTGGCTGATAGTGATGGCTAGACCCCCCCCCCCAGGTGCCCTTAAACTCCCCGACTGGGCCCAACAAAGAGTTGGGTAAGACCAGGAGAGAAAATGGAGTGCTGGTTGATCTGACTATGGATGGAGCACAGGGATATAACAGCCATAGAATGAAGCAAGGGAACTGAAAAAGAGCTAAATGTGTGTGTGTGTGTGTGTGTGTGTGTGTGTGTGTGTGTGTGTGTGTGTGTGTGTGTGTGTGTGTATATATAAGCTTTTGGGTTGCTATTTATCAAGCATATCACTCTTAAAAAGTCCAGAATGTAAAAACAGACTGAGCTTTTAAATAAAATAAGAGTAATTGAGATTGATATTTTGAAAAAAAAAATTCAGAATTAGAGAAACAGCTAAGATAATTATATTCAGAATTAAAAGCAGAATTAGCTTCATATCTGTCTTGCTTTGAAGCTACATTAACAGTCACATTTTCTGAATGGGCACAAATACCATTTAAGTTCTTGTTATCAATAATTCAGGTACAGAAACAACTTACTAAGTTTCAAGCTTTAAATATTATTATTAGTAGTAAATAATAATGTTATTTTGCAAACCTTTTTGGATTTATTTTCAAACTTAGAGAGCTCTGCCAATACTACTTCCCAGGTATCTGGCTTTTAGTCACATTTAGATAACTTGAACATCATGAATATATATGAAAATGTAGTCCAAAAGTGAGGAGTGCACCAGGCTGCAAATAAATCTCAGCAAATCTTCCACAGACTGTCCTTTTAAAAGACAAACAGGTAAGATGTATGAATAATGCATCCCTTTATATACATAGTACATTTGCACCTTAATTGATTAAAAGACCACAGTGTAATTGATGACAAGTCTGAGTATAAATGTCTTACTAAATTGTATATTGAATACATAATATAAATGTGTAGGAATTCAGTGGTTCAAGGGTAGGCTAGCTAGGGTTTGAGGGTTAGGTTATCTTATCATTGGCCTATTAGTTCTTGTTAAAGTCTCAAGGACCATGAATTTAAAACAATGTGAAGATCCTTTATCGCTAGGGCATTTGTTGTATTCTGTTTATCAATTGCATAGATGTGTTCTCTTATTCACTCACGTATGTTTGTGTGTGGATGTATGAATTTATCAGTTGCAGCTATATATTTGCATTGCTTACAACAACATAAACATGTTCCTGTCTCTGTTGGAAAAAAAAAGTATTGACCTTATTTTCATTTCATAGTCTCAGTCTCCTTATCTAGGGACTTCATGTTTCTATTGTTGGGGAATGTTTTGTGTATATGTTTGGGATGCATGCTGCTGCGGTGCAGTAAGTTTTTTTTTTCAATGTGTCTAAATAAACTCAGTGTGCCATGGTGGGTTCCCTTAGTTAACACATCCAAAAAATACAATCTCAAAAACAAAGTAGCTGCATTCAAATCAAAATTCAGAAGTGGTCAGTAGTGGTCTCTAACAATCTCTGTTAGTAGTAAAACTGATGTGTCATAGAGCAGAACATTGTTCTCAAGAACTAATTCTAGAGGCTCATCCATTTCATAACATCTGTATATTATGTCATGTGGAGTTGGCAGAATGGATCATGGCTTTCTAGTGTGATTAAACCCGGTTTCACCACAGAAGTAGAGAGGGAGGCGAGTGCTATGTACACTGGCAGCTTGTGTGTGTGTGGTCGGTATAAGCGTAGCTTCATTTGATGACATCGCGACTGTATAGTTCTGCCGATTACCCAAAGGCTGCTTCTTATCCCTTGGCCAAGCAAAGACCTGGCCTTTTTGAAATCGAAAAAATCTAAGTTCCAATTTCTTCTTGTCTTGTAACAGTTAATTTGAGTAGCGGGTTTCTCGGCTCATTTTCTATCAGCGTGTCCCATCATTGAAGTATTTAATACTTCATGATCTGATCATGTTTAGATGATGAGGTTGTACAGCCATGTATCAGCAGGTAATCAACGAAGAAAACAAAGTAAAGTAAAAGCAAAAAAAGCAGAGCAAAAAAAAAAAAAAAAAAAAAATGTAAAATAATGTAGTCCAAAAGTGAAACCGAGTATCACACCAAATCACTAAATCTCCCCAATTACTGTGACATTATATAAAGATAGGGTATAAGTATATTCAGCGGCGGGCGGCTTTCTTCTTCAGCGTTTTTGTATGATTAATGATGAATGTTTAAAGATGTATATGCATGCTGCACATTAATTGATTAAAGACCTGCACCTTAAATATGTAAGATTAGCAATGCTTGTATCAAACAAGTCTGAGTATAAATGTCTTTATTCAAACTAAAGGGTGTGTAAAGCCACATAACTATGCTAGGCTTATAAATGCCTTGGGCAGATAGCAGCCTATGAATATGAACCTATGAACCTAATGATATGGATATTCACAGGTAAGTAAGGGCACTGGGTTTAAGGAGGAGTAATGATATATGATGGTTGAAACCAAAAACCAATCCCCCAGAGTAAACAGACTGATTATTCCTTATACTAATATCAATAATCAAGTAAGGCAGGTTATAGGAGACAATTGAAAAATTGATGTGATGGATGAGAGAAAATAAAAGACTTAGTTGATACTAGACATCAGTATCTCTGAAGTATGAGTCTATTTATGTGTGTTTTCACAAGTTTACTATATGTGCTCATAAGCTTTTGTAGAATTTAGTCATCTTTAAAGGTCTGAAGAAGCGTTACCACCAACGCTTAAACCTGCCCTGCTTTATACTTATACCGTTAATCTTAATAATAAAGGACAAGTGGTGGAAGATTTGGATTTGTTGCAGGTGCACTCCTCACTCCTCACTTTACATTTTGATATTTTTTTTTTTTTTTGTGCTTTGCTTGTCAGGTAACTTTGTTTTTACCTATCATGAATATATATGCTGAAGATTTTGTTCTGCGAAATGCTCTAATGTGATTACAAAAAGTATTGGATAATATTGCATCATTAAAATAGACTGCTGGACTTGATGGTTTTACTTCCAGCTTTTATAAAAACCTTTGTCTATAACCTATCGAAAGTTTTATTTAACTTATTTATTTTTATCTAGAAATTAGATATTTCAGATGTATATTGCAACCAATCTAAAACTGTTTTTTCTTTTTCTAAACAAGCCAAATACAGAGCCCTCAAACCCAGATATTTTATCCTACATTTGTTAATCTAAACTTGAAGATTTTGCTTCCATTTTAGCAGGGATTAAAATAAGTTTGCAATCTTTAGTATCTTTTTAACAATCTGTTTTTAAGACTTAGTCAAACCTAAAATCAGAGTATCTCATTAGGTTTTCCTGTATTTATGAAAGGCATTCATCAGGAGCCCCTTTTTGTGTTGGCCATAAAAGCTGCTAAGGCTTTTTATCATGCAAATTTTATATTCATATTCCTTGGGTTACAGAAACAAAATTTTCCCTGAATCGTTTTAGCTCAGTAAGCAATCTTTATTCAAAATTTTCATCTCATTTTTATTCAAATGTCATGTTATTTGCAGTAATTTTCAATCAAAAGTGGCATTAGCCATGGCTGCCCTCTTCCTCTGTTTGTTTAATTTATATATTGAACCTTTATTGATGTTTAATGTGTTCTAGTCATTATCCTGTCTTTAATGATATAAACCTTCTGCCACTAATATTTATTTCAATACCCTCAAAACGATATTTCAATTTTTTTCTCTTAAGACCTTTTCTACTCACTGGAATTAGTTCCTTAATATTAATAAGACAATCCTATTTCCTCTGATCAATAAGTATTACCACACAATTCCATTTGCATTGTTCTGGGATTAAATTATCTGCCTCACTGAAATATGTAGGAATTACATTTTCTGATCATTACTTCACCAAGATTTAGCAGGTTAGAAAGCTTTAAGATATTTTCTGTTTTCTAAGGTTAACATAATTAAATTACCATTCCACTGATTTTTATTTTAAATGCTTTATGCTACCCTGCAGCAGAAATTTATTTTTGTGTGTACATAAGGAAATTTCAGGCTTCATCGGATTCTTTAAATTAGTTAGGATATCTTAGAGCAAATTATCAACTCCTTGATTTCATGGTGATATGAAATTTCCTAATATGAAGATCCTCAAAATGTACTGTTCTGTTTTTCCTACCACTATTAGTTATGTCTAGTCTCCAGCTTTGTGCAAAATATGGAGAAAATCTTTACAATTAATACAGTATAATTATCTGGCTATACCTTTCACATATGAAACTGTAGTAAAGCACTTTAAATTTCAAGTACATGCTATTTAGGTATAGTTAGCTAATTTTTTTTCCAAACTTTACTTTGTAAAATTAACATGTTCCAAATTTTTATTTGTACCCAACCAATATCAAACAATCTTAATGTCTTAATAGGGAGGTACTGGATATCAACACCTGACTTACCTCTTTTGAGATCTTCTTTGGTAGCTGATTTATTTGTTAGAAAGTATATATCAGCATCTGAAATGTATGAGTTTTATCTTATCCCAAAGATTTATGTTGCATATGTTAACATTATCTGAATAACTTTAAAACCATTGTTTCACTATTTGCAGTTTTATAGTGAAATGTTTGTTCCCTTCTTATCTCTGAAAGATAAAATACTATCACCCAAATCAGTTGCACACACACACACACACACACACACACATATATATATATATATATATATATATATATATATATATATATATATATATATATATATATATATATATATGTTGTTGGACTTAAAATGTAAAAAAATCAATATTTTCTCTCTAGTGGATTAATCAGGCTTCTTCACTGAAGAATAATATAATATTTTATTTTTAACACTTCATTAACTCCTGTTGAAACTATCCTGATGCCTGTGCAGGACTTCCAGTCTCAAGCATTTACAATAAGGCACGAATGTGCAAAGGTCCAACTCAAGGTCTCTGTTATTATTAAATATGCCCTTGAATATTAAAAAGTTGATTTTAATGTAAACAGCTCATGACACACATCTTGTACAGTGTTAATGTTAGCTTACAATACTTAGTGTATTGTAATGAGTGTTCCTCATATTTATTTGTGGAATCCTCTATATTTCTGTCTGGTTTCTTCAACAGTCTTTCTTATTTGGAGAATTTAACAGGACTCTTTACATGATGTTTAGTCCTGCTTTTGAGACAGCTCATGTTACACTGCACCTTCATTCATTGAAACAACTTCAGTAGTCTTTCTCTGTAAATGCTGATCAATTCATTCTCATTACCATTATTTTCTGCAACAGGACTGGTTGTGAAAATTACAGCTGCTCTTCTTCCTGACACTTTAGCTCTGACTGACATATCTGAATCGTACATGTGTCTGTAATTTCTTGTACTCAGCTTTACCATCTTGCCCATAAACTACAAGGTATCTGGATTTAGTTACTTTACAAACTAATATTGTTTCTAGTTGCAGATCTTCTCAGGGTTTTTGAATTCTTACTTTGTATCTATCATGTAAATCTGGTAGTTTAATGCATTTTGTGTCACACAAGTGTTTTGTCTCTGCTGATTTAGTTCCAAGATTTATTTGACTTTGTTTTGATTCTCGGGTAACATCAATGTAGTTAAAGAAGACACTTTGCCTTTAAACATTCTCCCTCTAATATTTTTTTTAT
Source organism: Protopterus annectens (assembly GCF_019279795.1). NCBI lineage: Eukaryota > Metazoa > Chordata > Ceratodontiformes > Protopteridae > Protopterus > Protopterus annectens. Next base: position 535,252,892 of record NC_056741.1, read on the forward strand.
TTTCAATTAAAATAACATTTACATAATATTTTTAAATATCATTTTAAACAACTATATACAATATTTACAATAACCTGACTTTCAGTTATATACACTGTTGTTGCGTCTTTCAGCTTTTCCCGGTTAGGGGTCACCACAGCAGAACTCCGGTCCGCTAATGATTGGTAGTTGATTTTTACATGCCAAGTTACCAGCCCTGACACCCATGTTATTACTATAGAATTAACAGATCAGTTATCAGAGATACAATATTGATTATTGCAGAGTGTCCAACAAAGATATAACTTTCTTCCAAGGATTATTTACCAATGGCCTGGGATAGATTCGTAGTTCTTTAATTTTAATTTCCATCAATGCAGTTGTCTTCAGTAAAGTGTAGAATTCTTCCAAGGTCAGGGGTGTATTTGAATTCCACCTTCTGGTTACACATTTCCTAGATGTAGCAAGTATTGTCCATAACAAATACTTATTTGTCTTATTCAGGTAGGGACCTTCATTTACATTTAGTATAATCAATACTTTAGTTAAGGTAAAGGATTCATTAAATAAAGCTTGTAAAAAATGATTGATTCCATTCCAATATGATTTAATTTTATTACATTCATAAAAAATATGAATCCAGTCTGCTTTATTTGACTTTTCACACCTCCAGCAAAAAACATTTGTACTAGTACTGATCTTTTTAATTTTATCTGGTGTTAAAATGCTCTATGTAAGCATTTCCAGTTAAATATTTTTCAGTACTGTGTGTTAGAGGTATAATTAACTGATAGTAAGATGTTAATTTTAATTTCTTCTGTTAACTGCAATGACTGACCTTTTGTTAAGGACTGCCGGTATGATGGTTTGGGAATTGTTTATATGTTATTAACTCTTTGTATAGATTTGAAATTGAATTTTTCTTTTCACAACTATTATATATAAATTCATACAGAAAACTTATTGGAGTTGGAATATCTTTAAATGAGGAATTATTAATTAATCTGCATAAATCTTGAGTGTACATTAGAATGCTTTGCAAGGTTAACCAGTCCTGTGCTGGAATATTGTAAGCAGTTTTTATCATATGTATATCTAAAACATTTAATTTGTTTACACATTGAAACCAACATAAGAATCCATTTTGTTCCCAGGAGGTTATTGTTTCCCTATATATTTTGTAAGGAAAGTTCTTAGTGATGGTAAATGGGGTTAAAAGGTCAAATCAAAGTTTTAGATCTATGTTTGCATTGATAAGTTTCCTAAAGGAATTGATGTAATGATTAATCAGTGTTGTTTTAGAAGGTTTTGTTATATTATATTGTATACTTATGCATAGTATGTACCAGGGTTTGTTTGATTTATCTACTATTACATTTTTTTAACAGATTAAATTAATTTGTTAATATAGCCGTTGTTAATTCTTTCCAGTTGGCAAAATAATTTGGGTTTATCCAGTCTATTGTAGTTTTAAGCACAGATGTTTTTATATATGTTTCTATTTCTGGGAAGTTCAATCCTTCTTGTTTCCAGGGTCTAATGTGATGAGCTACTCTATTCTTTTTGGGATACCATAAAAATTTTATTAAACATGAGTTTATTTCTTTAAGAATGCATCTTTCAGGAATTAACTGTATTGCTAATGCGACATATAGTATTTTTGGCAATAAGACCATTTTTATTAATTGCAATCTGTCTTCAAAAGTTAATATAATTTTGTTCTACTTTTCTATATATATATATTTATTGCTTCAATAATGTTTTTATAATTTATTAATATTGTTTTGTTTATATTTTTGTATAACACTATTCCTAAATAATTTAACATAAGTTCTTGTTTTCCTATGATGGATTTATCTGCAACTTGTAGTTCCTTTTTCTTATTTAAAAATAGAAATTTTGATTTTGATCTATTAAAGTGTAGACCTGAAATCTTATACAATTTCTCCATTACTTCTTCTAGCTCTCCTAATGACTCTCTGGAGTTTGATAGGGCTAATAAAATATAATCAGCAAAAAGCATTATTTTAGATATGTACTGGTCATAGACTTCTATTCCTTTTATTCTTGGATTATTGTGTATTATTTCTGCAAGTATTTCCATAGCCATAGCAAATAAAATAGGAGAAAGGACACACCTTGTTTAGTACCTTTCGTTATATGGATAGACTCTGAGGTGAAAGAACCTAATTTAATGTAGGCTAAGTTATTAATATATATGTTTTTTAGTAATAAGATGAAGGGACGAGGTAATTCAAATAATGCTAAAGTTTTAAGTAGATATTCCCAGTTGAGGGAATCAAAGGCTTTTTCTATGTCTAATCCAATTACAAGTGTTTCTCTATCTTCTTTATTCACATAATCTATGAGTAAGTATCCTTTTAATATTATCATGTGTGTGCATGTTATATAAAAATCCAGTTTGATCATTATTAATTGTCTTTAAAAGTGGGATTTTCATTCTGTTAGCTAGGATTGACATGAATATTTTGTAATCATTATTTAGTAATGATATAGGTCTGTATGAGGTGCAAAGGTCTGATGGTTTATTATCTTTTAGAATTGATGTTATGAGAGAATATTTCCATGATGGTAGTATTTTTGCTTCTGACTGGACTTCTAGCAAAGTTTTGTGAAAAAGGGAGATTATTGTTGAAGGGAAGAGTTTGTAAATTTCCGTAATTATGCCATCTATCCCTGCAGCTTTGTTAGATTTACTTTATTTTATCTTGTCAACAATTTCTTTGTAGGATATAGGTTTTTGTAGGTCTAGTTTTAAGTTTTCGGGAATTTCTTTATATTGATAAGGTTTGTATCTAAGTTTATTTGGTTGGTATCTAAATCTTCTTTTTTGAAGTGTTCCATATAATGGAACCGAAATGCTTCAAGGATGTCTGCTATATCTGATACTTTTTTCCCTTTCTTTTCAAGATATATACCACCAATGTTATTTGCTTTAGATTGTATTTTAATTCTTGTAGATACATTGTATAGATATCTGGGGGAGGTGGCTAATGAGTTTATTTTTAATTTTTCCAAGGTTAGACAAGTTTTGTGTGTTAGAATTTCATTATATTTTTTGTTTAATTCCTCTATTTCTTTTTTTGACTTCTGGACAATTCTGATTTTTTTAGATTTTGCTGTCAAGAGTCTGGTTTGCAAGTCTAATGATTCAGTTTCCCACTCTCTAACTTTGTTTTTGTACCAGCTAATTGTCTTACCAAATAAATACACTTTTAATTAGTCCCAAACCATGACTCTACTGATTTCTGTTGTATTATTAATTTCAAGAAATAATTGTAGTTCTGACAACATCCAAGGTCTGAATTCTTTAATTTTCATGATATATGATGGAATTCTAGTTGAGAAGATTAAAGGTTTAAACTCTATTGGAGCTTCATTATCAGAGAGTCATGATCTGAGAAGGGGCATGGAACTATTGAGAAGATGAAGATTTTTGTTTGTAAATCTTGAACTACGAATAATTTGTCTATTCTAGTTTGTGTTCCAAATCTATGGTCTTTATGGGAAAATGTAAGGATTTATCATCTTTTACTTTAAAAATGTCTATTAAATGAAATGAATCAATCTATCTTTTTAAGGATTTTGAAATAGTTGCTCTGCGAAAAGACTTCTTGGTGGTTTCAGAAGCTTCTAAGGTACAATTAAAGTCTCCTCCCGGTATAAGATTTCCTTTATAATTGTTGGGAATAAAATCTAGGTGTTTTTAAACGTTCCTGCTCCAAATCCTGGGAACCAATATAAATTAGCTAAGGTCCATATTCTGGTATTAAATTTAATTATAACAAATGCTAGTAGACCTTCTTTGTCTTCATATTTATAAATAACTTTTGGAGTGATTCTGTTTTTCTTCCAGAGAATTGATACTCCTTTTGTCTTTATTCTATAGGAGGATTAAGCTAAGACTGCATAGTCCTTAGGGTTCCAAATAAAGCTATCATTAGTCTTAAAATGCGTTTCCTGGAGAAATACTACTTGTGCCTTATTTAGTTTTAAATATTTTGTAGTGGTGCTGCGGTAACATTGTCACCTCACAGTAAGACATTGTCCTGTTCAATTCTCAGCTAAAGCGTCTTCTGTGTGGAGACATGCGTGAATGGGCGTACCTTCGTTGAAGGTTGTGCATCAGAGCTGGCAACTCGGTACGTAAAAATCTACTGCCAATCATTAGCAGACCGGAATTCCGCTGTGGCGACCCCTAACCGGGAAAAGCCGAAAGATACAACAAGTAAGTTTGATCTTTTATTTGCATTATTTAAGCCATTAGTATTTAATGATAAGAATGTTAAATCCATTTCAAGTTATTGCTGGAAGAAACTTTTTGCTTCTTTTTTTTATTATTTTGATTATAGTAGTTATACCATATTCTCTGATAACACTGAATGTTATTTTTATGTGTGTAAATTTGGGAGTGTAATTTAATGTTTTTTCTTCGTTAAATACAAGTAGGGTAAAATTCTGGTCAGTACTTCTATAAAACATTAATTCTAAAGTATCAAATACAAGTAAATATGAATTTCCCATTAAACATGGAATGAAAGACATTCCTAATCCAATAGATAAAGATAAATATATTGGATTATCACTCAAACCTTTAACCAACAATATCAACTGAGCTCCATATGTTAAATTATTATATGGAAAATTTTCTTAAAAGGGATATGAAATTCTATATTATTCTGTTATTGTTCGATAGTATTTTATATATCAGGATGGAATGTTAGTAGTGTAAACAATTATTATGTTGACTTAGAAAATATCCAATATTTAGTTACCCTTAAGAGACCCCAAACATGTCAGATATGTCATTTTGAATAAATTAAATGCAACAGAGGAGCATACACTAAATAAGCCAACAACAAATAGATTATTACTAAAATAATTTGACTAAAAGGACTCCACAGGAGACAATGAGTGATTACCAATGAAATATGAATTTACTGTAAGTGTACTGACTTCCTTTACTTTCCCACTCTTCAGCTCACCAACTTCAACTTACACTTATGAAAAGACATGGCTTATCAGTGGTATCCTGACTCTGAGTAGAGGCGCCCTACATTCTAGTGTGCAGTGCTTTTACATATTTATAGATTTACAAAGCAGAGTCTAAGAATGAACTATGATCACCCTGACAATTTCCATCCTGCATAGGGCACCTCCTGCTTCCACAATGGGTAATCACATCAGGTCTGGAATGAATGTGAAGGTACCTATATGGTAATCAAGACTTACCTTAGGTAAGTATTAATCAAATAGTATTTAGAGCATCTTAGAGAGTTCTCAGGGCAATTAGAATACTCTTAAGCCTCTCCTCCCTTGACGAAAACAGAAATTTCCCTTCCCTTTCTTTCCCTTGTTTTAAATCAGTACTAATAAAAGAAATTCAGCAAACATAGGTAAACAGAAATAACATTCAGTAGTCCGTTTTGTACATGACTCGCAATCCATTAAAGAAGTCAGTGACTAACATTACTTTAGTAAACATTATAAAGACAAACTAGAAATAATTTCCTAGCTCTTTAAATTTTCTGATAAAGCAAAAAGTTAACAATAAGCTATTTTAACTAAAAGTATAAAGCATTTGAATTTTTCCTTGCATGTATACATTTCTACTTATACTGTAGTGTCAGTAGCTATCTTTGAAATCTGTACAATACTTCACTTCTTCAAATCATTCCTTTTTCAGTTCAGGTTTTGTTTTGTCAAAATGGCAACAATATTTCAAGAGCAGAATTAATATTTAGACTGATATTTCAAATAAATAACTTGTCAGTTGCCAATTGAGTTAGTTTAGAATGTATGGTTTGTGCAAATATGGCATGTTACAAAAATAATAAGCATTTTTTTGTGTGATCTAGAGACTGCCATATGCAAGTGACATATATAATGTAGCATATATATAGAGCAGATAGCTTATGGATTCAGGCTGTTAAAGTAAGTTATGCTTATTAATCAGGCAGTTTCATTTAAATTCACAAGTAATTTGGGGACATTTCAATTGAGTTTCCAGGAATGTGTAGTCCAATGTGAGTAACTGAGTCCACTTTTCCTCATATACATATGTCACAATTCATTAAACAAAGCAGAGTCTAACATCTGTCTAATAATCATTATAAAGACAAAGAATAGTAATTTCTTAGCTCTTCAAACTTTCTGATATTGCATAATGTTGACAGTAAACTGTTTTAACTGGAAGACTAAAATATTTCAATACTTCCTTGTGAATATATATTTTTACTTTTACTGTAGTGTCAAGAACTGTCTTTGAAATCCTATGCATTACTTCTTTCAAGTCATTTATTTTACAGTTCAGATTATATTTTGTCAAAATGTCCAATAGCATTTCAAGGGCACATTTAATATTTAAACTGATATTTTAAATGAATAGCTATCAGTTACCAAGTGAGTTTGTACAAAGTGTGAGGTAACTGCAAAGATAAGATGTTGCAAAAAGTAGTACTTTTCCGTTAACAGGGCAACAGCATTTTTTTCGCTTCGTTTTTCGTTATCGGAGAAACCATTGAAATGCGGTAGCTGGGCTGCGAATGTAACGTGAAACCATGTATTTTTCATGTTAATATTAACAGGTGAGTGAAATAATTAAATGAATAATATTTTTTTTAAAAAAAGCTTCTTCCTATTATGCACTTTAAGAAAAAAAGCATTCTCTAGTAACAGCAACAGAGAGCGACAAATACCTATAGTTTACAAGGGCTGCTTTTCCTCATTCTGTATAAAGTACCAAAACATCTTGCTATCCTACATTAAGGAGAACAGACATCCTGTAGTTCTGGTTACAGATGTAATACAGGCCAGGTACATATTATCACATTTCATGCAAAATTTGCAGTTTGTACATTTCGCGGTTGAAATACACTCACGCTGTCCTTCATTGTAAACACAAAATAAAAGCGGCTCCGATGTACTGTGCCAGTAGTCATGGTAAGTACCTCACAATTTAATCGGATGTAAAACTAAATAAAATATTTCTTTTTTATAAGTAAGTCAGTGTCAAACTACATTACGTATATGAAGCCAGCAAAATGAATGGGGAATGGTGTGTGATACCCAGTCAGATCATTACTTGACAACTGCTTGAAGGAAATATAAGACACTTCAAAGGAAAACAGTTAATTGTATACAATTAATGTTGTGTGTGTGTAGGTGTGTGTGTGTGTGTGTGTATGTATATATATATATATATATATATATATATATATATATATATATATATATATATATATACATATTATGAGTATTTAAAAAAAAAACGTCTGATTTTGATGAATGTATTTAGTTTTTTACTTTCTGTTTTAGTAAGTTATCGGATAACATTTTCAACACCATCGTTCAATTGTAATGAACGACGTCTGTTAAACAGATACATGTACAATTTTAAAATAACTTGTATTTTTTTTTACAATATATTATTAAAATAAATACTTTTTACATATATGTGGTTAGCAGACATTATAAGAACTGGATTACACATGAACAATGGCGTTGAAAGTGTTGCCCTGTTAATGGAAAAGTACCCAAAAAGTAATATGTATCTTTTCATGTGTACTAGAGACTGACAATTTCAAGTAACATATAAAATGTAACTTTTACAGTGCAGACAACTTGTGAAATCAGCATGTTAAACTGAGTAATACTTTTGAATCAAGCAGCTACATTTAAGTGCACGTGTAGTTTGGGAACATTTCAGTTGTGTTTCCAGGAATATGTAATCCTATGAGGATAAATCATAAAATATTACAAATAGTCCTATTATGTATTTATTTTACCTTGCTTAGGTTGTTTTTCATTTTAATAACTAAACAACATTACTTTTTCTTATTATTTGTTATCTGTGAGGCTAAATGCTCTTCGCAGTTTCACAGTGTCCTTAGAAACTGCAGCAGTTGTTTACTATTGCTATGGCAACGCAAATAGAATGTGAAGAAAGCTTCACTTCTCTTGACCAACAGTACATTTTTCCCTCCTTTTTTTTATATATTTGTGAATACTAAAAGGAAATAATTCAAAGGACATATGTACATGAATGGAACATTTCAGAGTTATTCACGAACATGTCCCCAATCAAGGGCACCCCCCTGGATTCTGCTGGCTCAGAGATTTAATTTTCTTTTAATTTAAAAAAAAAAAATGTTTTTTTTTTCCTTTGCGTCAAGCTGCACAGACGGAACAGGTGTTTGCGACCTGATTTCGTCTTCTCCGTCTGTGCTACTGACGCCCGCCCCCTGCGCGGAATTTGAAATCCAGAAGATGTTGGGACTGCAGACGATCGTACAAGTGAGAGGTAAGTGTGTGTGTGTGCTTTTAAGTGTTTAACAGGTGTGTGCAAGTAAGAAATAGGTAGTTAGGGGTGTGTGGATGTAAGAATTAGATAGAGGTTTGTATGCATTAGGAGTTTGGAAGTGTTCTTCCAAATAAACGCACGTGGGTTTGTGATTTCTATGTAACAAGTGATGGAGGAAGAAGAAGTTTCCCTCATTTCAGAAGAAATGGGAAGTGATAATTCTGTCTAAGTAAAATTTGCAAAGTCACAAAATAATATGGCACTGTCAATTTAGGAGTTTGCTAAAGATTTCGAAGTGTTGCATATAATATTATCTGCACTTTATATCTCTTAAGGAGATCTTAAGGATTATCATGACACTGGAAGTTACTTTTGGTCTTCCCTCATTTGGGAATTTTACGAGTCCAGTTTATTGGATCAGGGTATGTATCAATGGGAAATATGCCAGTCAGGGCAGCTGAGGTATTACTTATGATAGTTTAGTAGAAAACTTTATTTTAGTTGACAGCTGTCATAGTTCTTCCACTTTATTGGTAAATGTTAGCATTATATTTGAAATGTTTGCTATTACTGTTATTGTATTGAACAGAACTGATTGAATGTTTGGTGCATGGCAGTGCAAGACAACGCTTAAAGGAAATTCCACATTTGCTATCTGTATAGTCGCGAAACTGTTTATATTTTTTATTCAGGGTTGAACATTTCAGACGCATCCAGTTTTCTCTAGAATCAATAATTTACCATGATTGTGCAATGTTCTTATTTCATTGTATTTTAAATGAGAAGTTGGTTTGCATTTACTGAGCACCTGTGGCTGTTTTGGGTGAATCAATGGTAATGTGGTTAAGAGATTTGTTCAGCATAAGGCAGTATGCAAGCCAATGTGTGAGCGGCAAACTTAACGAACAACAATGTTATGCAGTCAATCAACCACCCACTTCTGTAGGATCTAAGGTTTCAGTCTGTATTTACAGAGCCATTGAATTGCTACTTTTATTAATTGCTTTTCTGTTCATGACAAAGGGTATGTCTGCACGAGACTGTGTGGCAGTGTGAATCTATTGCTTATTGTGGACTGCCTTTACACTTATTTTCCGGTTCTTATCAAGTTGTATCATGGTTGCTACTCAACTACTTTGCTCTTTACAACTTTTGCCCTTCCACACTAGACTGGCTACCTCACAAACAGAATATTTACAGTGAGATATGTGTTCACACACACCAACAGAAAATCAGCACAGGGTTCCACAAAGATCCATGTTAGCACTTATGCTTTTCACCTTATTCATCAGCCACCTCCCAACAAGCATTAACACAGCCAACACCATTTTATGCAGATGACATAGTTCTCAGCCACTCATTAACTTTATACAAAACCATAGTAGAACAGTTACAACTCACCTTGGTAAGTTAAAAACAAAGCTAGATTTTAAAATGCTAGCCATGAGTCTGTCCCCTGAAAGCAAGACAAAATTAATGCTTTTGACACTCCTTAAAAACCCAACCACCTCTGTCTATATCACTCTCATATGACATAAATTCCATTGAATGTATCTATTTTTAAATACTTAGGTGTAACTCTTGTCTCCAGCCTAAACATGCATTTTCACATTAACTAACTAAAGGCAAAAATAAACCCTTTGTTCTTTGTCTGTCGCCAGATCTCATAATGCCTCATCCCAGGAGGAAGGAAGGAATGCAGTACATCAAAATATCCTCCAAACCCAGTTAGAATCTGTCCTACCATTACTAGTTTATGCCTTCACTAAAAATCTGAAAGACCTGCAAACTCACTCTAACAAAATATGCAGATTCATTCTTATATTCCGATAATATGAACATTACTGTTTTCACACTTAGAAGACCAAAAATAGCTTTCCATAAAAGAGAGAGCAGATCTTTAACTGTCCATTATCCACAAAGCTCTTCATAGTGAAACTGTCTGAGCTCCCTGAGCTATAAACTAGCCATAAAAAGATACTCCTTACCACCTTCAGTCACAAAGCAACTGTGCCCAGGTTTTCTTAGACCCCGAAAGACACCTTCATCTTCTGAACACACCTCAATCCTGGCACCTAAGCTTTTGGTCCCACTAACCCCCCTCAACTTCTGCAATTTGAACACATGCAGCTCATTCAGGGAAGAACTCCTCACTGTAATCCAGGGGCCACCTGCACGTTTCAGTAACCCACCAGTAGCATTAAATAAATTGAGTTTGCTGTTTGGCAGTAATGTACACATTCCCTAATAACAGTTCATTGCTGAAAACCATACTTGCCTCCCGCTTCCACCCCTTTTGCACTTACCAAGCCCTCCCACACTAATACACCATCCTAACCTAATCTCTACCCAGCATTAGCACCACTGTCAGTAATCTTGCTCTCTCTCTCTCATTGTACATATCTACAGATGATCTGGTCAACTTTCCTGATTTATTGAGGTTTGTCTTTGTATGTATTATGTTTGCTTTTTCTGTTATAAGACATTGCAGCTTGTACTGTTGTGCCAGAAGCTCTACTTTGACTTCTGTGCTCATGTAAAATGTGATGTGTAACTCCCCAGCTTTGGCTAAAATGGATGCTCTCTGGATCAGCCTATATATAATTTCCCATTCTTGGGACATCTTTGTTATGTTTCATTCCATCTTCCACATAAGCTGTCAATGAACAGATTCCATTTCTACTGAAGACCTTGCATAGAGGTGTCCACCAGAAAAATATAGTCTTGTGTAGTACTGGCTGTTGATGTTGTGATGTCCCCCCTCTGGACCAGTAATCAAAGAGCCTGAATCCTAACCACTGACACTGGTGAGGGCCATTCACTTGGAACAAAAATAGATATGCACTGTATATAAGAAGTAGGTAGGTAAAGGTAGGTGTGTGTAAGTAGTAGGTAGGTGTGTGTGTGTGTGTGTAAGCATACCTCTCAACTGCCCTTGATTTTAACTCAAATTTTAGCTCTGTCCCTCTGAATCCCTCTTAACACTAGTGCCTTTTGGCGGAAAGGTGCTGCATTATACTTAATAAATAATGACAATGATTAAGAGGTACTGATTTTTGTTCCTGTAGGACGTGTATATTAATTCACATACTCTTATTCTGTTAATGTCTCAAGTTAATAGATGTAATATTTTAAGTGTCCCTGATTGTCCCTGATTTTTTCTACATTTGTCCCTGATTCTGTTGAAATTTGTCTCCGAGTGGTTGAGACTTATGTGTGTAAGTAGTAGGTGTGTGTGTGTGTGTGTGTGTGTGTGTGTGTGTGTGTGTGTGTGTGTGTGTGTGTGTGTGTATGTATGTATAAAAGAGAGGTAAGCACACCCCTCAGCTGCCCAGGTTTTTACAGAATGTCCAGATTTTTGCCCCATATTCCTCCTAAAAAGGTTTGAAGTTGCTAAATAATGACAGACATCATATCCTTTAGAAAACTGCATACTAATACAAATCCTGTTAGTCTAGCAATTTTCTAAGTTCATGAGGGAAATATTTGTAATCTGTCCCTATTTATGTTAAACTTTGGCCATATTTCTTGCACTAAGAGGTTGAGGTGTGTGTGTGTGTGTGTGTGTGTGTGTGTGTGTGTGTGTGTGTGTGTGTGTGTGTGTGTGTGTGTGTGTGTGATATCCTAGTTAGAGTTAGCAGGTGGAATTTATTTTCAAGAGCATTTTTAAGGAATTGTGAGCTTCAAGAGAAGAGAAATTTACTGCTGCTCATGCTAAGTCTGCTTAAAATGTACAAATGTTTAGTTCAGCAAATTGTATCACTATTGTCATATAGAATTTTTAAGCAGTGTTAGTAGCACAGCAGGTAGCATACTTGCATCTTGATGTAGAAGGCTATATGTTCTACTTCCACAGCATGTAGATTTGTATTTTAAGGAGATGGGGTGCTGCAGTCCTGAGTATGTCCTCCTTTGGAGGAAATGCTTAGCAACTATGAACCTGTTTTTCAGCTTGCCACCCATTCCCTGTTGCAACATACTAGCTTACCATTTTTTTTTAATGTAGCATGGGCAATTTATTCTTTAAGGACAGGAGGCACTGCATTTGTAGATGAAACACTGAAATATAAAGTTGTTTTCTAGCAACAACCTGTTCATTAGTTTCAGATCTCTTTAATGTAGAATTATTCAGATGACTTTTACTTCTGCAGAGATTGTGCATACTGACTGACATTGTTGGATTGTAATGACAGAAGTTTAAGTGGCCTTTTATGGTTGAAATATTCTGAATTGGGCAGTTTGTCATTATTGGTTCATATGTTTTGTTTCATTGCTTGCTGGAAAAACATTCAAAACTATAAATTTAAAACACACTCTAACAAGTGGTGCTGTATTATAGAAGGGATATAATTACATTATTTTATATTATAATTAAAACAATTTGTATATATTATAGTCATATGTATAATCATATGTATAAATATGTACACTTCTTATGCATGGCTACTCTTGTTTATCACAGTAACAGGAAGGATACTGTAATGGCTGTGTCAAGAAATAAGGTCTAAAGCTTTTAGTTAAGCATATAATGAAGTTGTTCACATCACTGATAATCGACCCAATTTCATATAACTAAGGTTCAACCACACAAAAGCAGAAAACACCCAGAATTTCTCTCGCCCACTCAGTAAAACTAATCTTGAGAAAATAATTAATAATGTGCATATATTAGGGCTATTGGAATTATCTTTAAAAAGATGAAGTGATGACTTACAACTGTGTCAATGTTGGGATTATGAAGAAATGCTTGATTAAGCATTAATTAAAAGATATACACAATTTAGTGACTGCACACAGTTTAAGTTAAATACAGCTATAATGTGTCGTGCATTCAGAGCACAGAATGCCAGCTTTTATTTAAACAGCAACTTGTGTTACTGAGAGCTAATCTTGGAATCTCTTTAAAGCTGTATAATCTGAACAGGCTCATGGGACTCAGTTTAGTGTCCTACATGAGAAATACTGAGCTAATGAACACTATTCCCCAGTAGTTGTTTCTAAGTCAGTTATAAATAAATAAAACAAGGGGAAGTAATTTGAGATAAAACAAATACCTTGTCTTTATGGTAGGTAAAAAGGAAAACTCTGTTAGTACCCTAGTATATAAAATGATTATTAGCAATGAATGAGAAATTATTCCAGTATAGAGAACTGAACAGCCAAGCTTTCTTGATCAGAATTCAAAAGGGCTGCCAGCTGAATGTTCCCTTGAGTTAGTTGCAATGTACATGGGGTATATAAAAAAAACGTATCATGGATTCCTAATTAAATCTAGATATCTGTAATCATTGTAGAAGTAAAGCATAAAACAGTATGCACACTGAGAATTTTGAACAGTGTTTATGGCAACTAGGGAGAAATAGCCAAGTAATGGGACCCTGTAATGGCTGTGTGTGTGTGTGTGTGTGTGGGGGGGGTGCATGGGCAGAGGGGGGTGGGGCTGCTTGGGTGGAGGGGGTGGGGCTGCATGGGCGGGGCTCTGGGTTTGCACCCCCCTGCAAAAAATCCTACGGGCTCCCTTGTCCCCAATCCCAATAAGCATAACAGTGACTATCATTTATCTAATAAATATTGTAATAACAATTAATTAAGTTCACTGTTCCAATTAGTCTACCTTAAAACTACATTATTTTAGATTATTATTTATCTATGTATAGATAGGGAGTTATTATAGCAATAGCCATCACCTGGGTGTGAGTAATGCTGGATTTACCCACGGTTGGTGTGGTTTGGTCACAAGGGCGAAGCCCAAGTGGCCAAACAAAGACAACCGTGGGTAAATCCAGCATTACCCACACCCAGAAGTGGGTTATTGCTATTTTACAATGACATTATTTAAGAAAAAAAAATACTTACTTTTCTTAAATAATAGCACTGTATAATGCCTCATTGCTGCCCTTGCGCAGCTGTCTGCTATTCTGCGGCAGTTCTGATGTACTGTGCATGCATATGCTTATGCAGTACATCAGAGCTGTGGGTGGAAGCAACCGAGAAAGCAAGATCTCCGTTGCTTTTTACAAACTGTCTCGCTATGTTAAAGGAGTTTAACATGGCGAGACAGCTTTAAAAAAAGCAACGGAGAATCTCATTTGCTTTTTTTTAAAGCTGTCTCGCTATGTTAAACCCATTTAACATAGCGAGACAGCTTTAAAAAAAGTAATGGAGAAAGGAAGATCTCCGTTACTTTTTTTAAAGCTGTCTAGCTATGTTAAACTCCTTTAACATAACAAGGCAATGTCTAAACAGCAACGGAGATCTTGCGTTCTCCATTGCTATAAAAAAAAGACATACTAATGGAAAAAGTCCTGGTGACCGGACCTTTTTCCATTAGTATAAGTCTGATTTACAACCTGAGCAATCAGCGTGCACGTTTTGGAATATTAATGGGGGGTCGTTGTATAATAAATATATACAGACTATATTAGTATAGTAAATAGGAGAGAATTTAGAAAGGGAGACAAGATGCAGTTAAAATAATGAGAAAAGAGAGAAGAGATAGAGAAAGAAAAGAGAAAATTAAGAGAAAATACACATATACTATGTATGTTGATTTACAGTATAAATATTTTATGTGCTATATAACCCTCCTTCTGTGAAAGAAAAGTACCCTGTTTTACATACCTGAGGTAATGTGAAAACTCTCATGTGCCATCTATTTTCAAAAATATAGATAAAGATTCCAGTAATTAGTTACCTTTGTTTTAAAATTCCAAGCAGTAAAATTGGACCTTTAAAGTAATGTTAAAACAATTCATATCATAGTAGATGCTTTGAGAGATTTGGCTGTAATAGTATCAGTCTTTTGCTTCTTCTTTTTGACATCTGTCCAGCCATTTGTTTCTTTTGTTCTCTTGAGAATAGGTGACATTCAATCCATATCTTCTGGTAAAGTAATCACAGTATTAGTTTTAATAAATGAAGAGATTTCCTCTAAGTCAATAAAAGTCCTCATCTCGTTGGCATACAGTATTCTTATCTTAACTGGATGTGCAAGTTGTGCCTTGATGTTTCGGAAACTTTATCATTGGCCACACTTTTTTCCTTTGTTCCATTATTCTAGATGAATAGTCGTTATCAAATCTTATCAGGCTCTGCTTATATTTTAGAGGTGCATTCCTCCAAGCAGATCTTAAAATCAGTTCCTTGTCCAAGTATGAAAGAAATCTGATAAATACTGACCTAGGAGGAGAGTTTGAGTTAGTGGCGGGTTTTCCAAGAGCTCTGTGTGCCCTCTCAATGCCAAAGGAAAGTCCTTCTTTTAAATTTAAAAAGTCAGGGATCCAGCTTGATAAAAAGGAAATAATATCCTCACCTTCTGTGTTTTCGGGTAATCCGAAACTCCTGATGGTATTTCTCCCCTCCCTATTTTCCAAGTCATCTACTTTATTAACCAACCAAGTGTTTTGTTTAAGAAGCAGTTCTTTCTGTGTTTCCTCTTCCTTAAGTCTGCTTTCTACGTCATTTAGAGAAACCTCTATTCCTGTTATCCTTATCTGGTGTTGTGTAGCATTTCCTTGAGGGTGTCAGCCTGTTTTTGACTGCTTGTTTTAAGATTTTCTAGGTTCTCTTTAAAATCATCCATCTTCAAAGACAACTCCTGCAGGGTAGATGCCATCTGTTGTAGTTCCTTCTTTAAGGCATCCTGGTGAGAATTCTTTGAATTGCTCATTTTAACAAGTGAATATATCTCCAAGCTTTTTGATAGGAAATTATTTGTAAAACTTCACCGTTTCTAATTATGTAAATTAGACCTTTATCTATAAGATTTTATACTTTGAAGAAAAAAATAATATTTTTCCTGTCTTATTTAACTAGTTATATGGAGCTCTAAAATGCTGCTGTTTTCAGTTAGCCATTCAGGCTCCGCCCCCCCCCCCTTTAAACATTCTGTACATCAACAGATGAGCTAGTGAGAGACTAAGCTCCTCTAAGAGAGTACTCATATTTCAAATCTGCAAGAAGAAAATCTTCATATTATGTCTGAATTCCCAGTCCCACACACATATACTCTTAATTTCTGACATGTATGCTGTGGAATATTATCAGATATGATAACACCAGGTATAACCCTTCTGAAGAATATAGATCTTAAAGCAATAATTGTATTTGTACTTGTTGTGTCTCTTGATTTATTTCAAGGAACTGGGAATAATCCACACATATGATACACATCTTCACTGAACTGGTATAGACATGTACCCACTCTTGTTTCATGAATTATATGGAAATGAATGTGCTAATGGTTCTTTGTTTGGATTATTGTTATGGCATCCATTGCAGATGGCACAACTGTGTACTAGCTGTTCTATCTATACTGATATAGATTCATAGGTTGGTACTGGGCTATCTGCCCAAAGGCATATATTGCCCAGCCACATTGTGCGGTATTCACCACCCCTTTAGTAGTTCCCTAGACCCTTGTACTAGCAGCTAGTACCCTTGGCCCCTATCTAGTAGTGCTGTTGGTGTGATCCCCGATGTGAACTTTCTGTTACCCATCCACTCATCAAGGTTCCTCTTGAAGAGTGATAGTGAGGGGCTCTGTCTTATGTAGATCGGGACCCTGTTCCATAGTAAGGGAAGTCTCTGCGAAGGGAATCTATCCCTCCAGCATGTTCTATTCATTGTTGTGTTGAGGTTTATATCCCTAGAGCGTGTAGCTCGAGTAGATTTGGTTTTGCTAAGATGGAGCATGTTCAACAATTCTAGGTTGGTCATGGCTCTGTACGTTAGACAGAGATCACCTCTGAGAAAGCGGTATGCAACAGAGAACAGTCTTAGATTTTTCAATTGTGCTGCATAGGGCAACTGTTTGAGGCCAGTAATCCTCTTGGTTAGGTACCTCTGTGGTCTCTCCAGCTGCTGGAGATGTCTAGCCAGGTACATTCCAATTGGTGTATTGTACTCAATAATGGGTCTGATGAGGGAAGAGTAGAGGGACACTATTACATCCTTAGATCTTGATGCGAACCCTTTCGTGATCAGATGGGTCACATAGAAGGATTTTCTAACCACTTTGACAACATGGTTATCAAAGGAAAGCTGACTGTCTACTTGGGTCCCTAGATCCCTTATTTCTTCTTCAGATTTCAGGGGATTACCTCCTATGTTGTAGTTTGCGGGTACTTTGTTTTTTTCCAAAGGGGATTACTACGCATTTCTTTGCATTTAGCTTGAGACCATGGCTTTGACACCATGCATCAGTCTCATTTAGGCTCTTCTGGAGGATCTCCATGTCAGCTGGAGACTCTTTTATAGCACCCAGTTTGCAGTTGTCTGCAAACTTAGTCAGCCACAGCCCTTCCGTGCTTGCCTGTACTTGTGAGAAGTATATGCCAAACAGGAGGGGCCCCAGGACAGAGCTCTGAGGCACACCACTCATTACTGGTCTGGATTCGGACAAAGATCCTGCTACTCTTACTTTATGGGATCTGTCTGAGTGCCAGTTTGCGATCCATCTTGTGACGTTCATAGTTCATAGGTTCATAGGTTGGTACTAGGCTATCAGCCATAGGGCCTATACAAGCCTAGCCATAAAAATTCCCTGGCTATTTCTTCCCACAGTATTTACTTCCCTGCCAGACATTCATGGCCTCTTGGCAAAGTGGAGAGGAATGGGTCTTCCATGTTTATATACTATACCACTGTTATTAGAAAGTGGTGTGAAGATATCGCCCCATTGCCAGACCCTCATGGCTTCCTGACAAAGCAGATAGGAACGGGTTCCTTCCTGTTTATGTGCCATACTACTACCATTAGAAAGTTTGAAAGACATCGCCCATTGCCATACCCTCATGGCCTCTGGACAAAAGTGGATAAGAATGGGTTCCTCCCCATTAATGTACCATATCACTGTCATATTGTCTGTACACGTATGGCTATCACACCTTTGAGAAGGCAATCCTGAAAGTCCTGTGTGCTAGGAGGACCGCCCTCATCTCCAAGATGTTGATGTGTAGATTGGCCTCTATAGGCGAGCATGCACCTTGAACCATCCATCCTTCGAAATGCCCCATCCACCCTAGAAGGGAAGCATTAATGGTTACTACTGCAACTGGTGAGTCCATGTGAAACGGGTGACCTTTTACCACAGATAATGAACTAATCCACTGAGTAATGTGTTGTTTGCAGATTTGAGTGAGTTAAACCTTCATATGTGATGAATGCCTGTTCTGAGGCCATTGTGCCACTAGGGTCCACTGGTGCACTCTCGTATGGTACCTGGCTAGAGAAACCACCAATACTGTAAAAGTCATCACACCCAACAGTTGTAGGATCAGTTTTTCTGGAGTGAAGGATGATGAAGCTATTGCATTGCTACAAAGCACAATAAAATCCTGCTTTGGGGAAGGTTGGAGATCTGTAAGTTGTTAAAGATGAGGCACCACACAAACTCTATTTGTGCTGGTATAAGGTGGCATTTGGAAAAAATCACTGTTATCCCTAACTTCTGCAACCACTGGAGCACAATGTCTGGATGGTGTAATAGTAATGGTCAGATGCAGCAGCTAGGAGCCAGTTGTCAAGCTAGGGGAAAACTTGGATCTCTAGCAGATGCAAATGTGCTGTCACCACTGCCATGATCTTGGAGAACAACCTGGAGGCTATGGTGAGATCGAAAGGCATGGCTCTGAACCGATAGTGATGGGCTCCCAGCCAGAAATGGAGAAAGTTCCTGGAGTTCTTTTCTCTGTCTTAACATGGTAGTAAGCATCCTGGAAATCTATTGAGCACATCCAATCATCCTTCCTCAGTATAGGCAATATGGACCAGAATTTTGTATGTTTCATGAAAAAAAAGAAACTTGAGCAGACTTTGGACTCTAACAGGTCTTGGGGGACTGGTTGGATGACTCTTTTTTTTCTAGTAGCTTTGAAATTTCTACTGCTACACTGACTAGATGGAGCATTGGGAATGTTTCCCTTTATCTCATAACGTAAGGGTTTATGCCCATGCTGGTGAGCTTATCAATAATACCTGAATGGGGAATGGTGTCAAATGCATTAGCAAGGTCAAGGTAAGTAGTGTGTACCTCCTTTCCCTTATCTATAGCTTGAGTAACTGTCTCAAAGAAATCCACCAGGTTCAGGAGGCATGATCTGCCCTTGATGAAGCCGAACTGTGTGGGGTCCAGTGACTGGAGATTCCCAATCTCTCCATTTATGAGTTCCATAATGATTCGCTCCATAGCCTTACAAATCAGACTGGTCAGACTTATTGGTCGGTAGTTCCCAGGATCAGTTGTGGCCCCACCCTTGTGTAGCGGGACCACTGTTACCGTGCGCCATTCTATGGGCACATATCCTGTGGAGAGGCCGAGACTGAACACGGTATTAAGATGCGGGGTTAATTCCTTTTGGAGCTCGCATATGACACAGCCTGGGACACCATCTGGTCCCATGGAGGCAGTGTTTTTAGCTTTAGATAGAGCCTTGTTAACCAACATATCAGTAATAATTGGACTTACACAATCCCCTGGAATGGTAATAGGCCCTGTAGGTGGTGAGGGGGGGGGGGGGGTTTGCACTGAACCTGTCAGCCAAGATGTTGGCAATGTCAGAAGGGTCAGTGTATTTTGTTCCATTTTATACTAGCTCAGAACAGACCTGAGCGTTGCCATTTAGGTTTTTGACGTAGCCATAGAAGGTCTTATGGTTACTTTCTTTTCAAAATTAGCTTTAGTTGACTTGATGAGGGCCCTCAATTTCTTACTAATGCTGATCAAGGATGATTTTTCTACTTGAGATTTGGCCTTTTTTTGTATAAGTCTCCTCCTTTTATTGTAAAGTTAGCTTATGGCCGGGGTCCACCAGACTGGTTTCTTCTTGCTTGAGGAAGGAGTCTTGGTTTTATTTGGGATAGCACGGTCCATGCAATCCTGAAGATGCATATAGAGTGCCTTGGTGTAGGATTCCGCATCCTGGATATCATTATCCTTCTGCAAGGGAATAGTGAAGCTTTCCACTTCGGATGCAAGTAGTTTGAAGTTTGCTTTGGAAAGGTTTTTGACTATAGTTTCTTTGACTGGGGGAGGTGGAGTGGTGAGGATGTCAAGGGTTATCAGTTTGTGGTCGGATCTAACCAAGGAGGGAGTGATAACGGGTGTGGTACAATGGGTGCCCATATTTGTGATGATTAAATCCAATATGTTGTCCCCTCTAGTGGGGGAACATACTAGTTGTTCAAGGGCATTTGAATTTATAAATTCTATGAATCACTGAGCATAGGAGTTGGAACATTGGTAGTTTGCCCAGTCTATACCAGGGTAGTTGAAATCACCCAAGATTATGGTGTTGGATAGGACCTTTATATTTTCTAATGTCTCAAGGAATGCAGATTGAGCATCTTGGGACATGGTGGGCGATCTATAACCGGCTACGACTTGAAATGTGGTTTTACCTGCTGATAGTTGTGCATGGATGATCTCTGGGGCATCATGCTGCGCTACTAACCTGGAGATATGGGTATCCTTGATGAATATGGATACACCTCTGCCCTTTGTACTGTGATCCGGTAACTGAGGCCGGAAGGTATGATATGAATTGTAACCTGGCAGTGCTGGGCTGCTCTCTTGAGCCATGAACCAGGTTTCCGTCACTGCACAAACATCGATTTTTTCCATGCTGAGGAGAGCCTCGAGTGTGTGCATTTTGAGGTTGAGACTTCTGGCGTTGAGTAGCATTACCCTTAGTTTTTGGTTACCTGTGCTGGTTATGGTGGTTGGTTTGTCCTTTGAGCCTTGCCTAAAAAAGGCACTATGGGGACGGCAAGAGCCTTGGCCAGTATTCGAAAACCTAGGGGTGACAGGTGCAACCCATCTCTGGCAAAACAGCGAGGCTTGTCTATCATGTCATCCCAGGCAGACAGACACTGGATCCCCTTAGAATGACAACAGAAGCTTAGCCAATTGTTGAAATTGATCATTTTGTCTTTGTATTGTGGTATCATTCTAGGTGAAGGTAGTATGCTACTCAAGGTCAGGGTCATACCAGCTTGGGCTACATGATCAGAGAGCTCCTCAATGTCTCCTTTCATATAGTCTAGAGAGGTACGTCTTAGATAATTCACACCAACATGTACAATGACAGCGTCATACTTGTACTTGTTCTGGAGTGACCTAAGTGCCTGTGTTATGTGGCGGATCCGAGTACCCGACAGGCAGCTGACAGTAACCTTCTCCTTGTTCAGCCTGGTGAGTGGAACATCCGTGTGTCTTTCTATAGAGTCTCCTATTACTAGCGTGTTAGGTATGGTGTTTTGCCTTAAGGGCTGTTGTGAGGCACACTGCTGAGGTGAATTATGTGTTTTCTGGCTTGTGTTTGGGGGAGCATGTTGCTTGCTTTTCTGCTTTGGAGGGCACTGTTTCTTTTTCAGATTGGTACCTAGTCCCTCCGAATATGTTTTTGTGTATTTATGCGTTTGTTTTGCCGGTGCTTGTTTTGTAGATTCATGTGTGACAGGTGGTGTGATGCAAGTGTGTCCCTTATCCTCTTGACTGTCTGTTACAGTCATGGGTTGAGAGCGCTTAGCCTCCAGTATGGCTGTGTATTTGCATCTCTCACAAGTGTTTGTGTCTAGAGGTAAGAGGAGAGGGTTGTCTGTATACATGAGGCAGTTGTGACATTGCCTCAGGATGCCAAATTCCACCAGATGAACTGGAGAGTACACCTGAAGCTGATCTCTGGACATGCTTTGAAGAGTAAATTGAACTTAAGTCCTGCGGATGATCAAGGGTCTTATGCTATATTATAATAGTGCTGTCTAGGAAATTTGGAGAATAATAGTACTGTCTAGGAGATTAGGACAAGTGCTAATTTCTGTTTTGCAAGTGCTGCAATAAGAGCAGCTGATTTGAAGCACTTGAGTTGAGGCTTGCCTAGTTCTAAGGGAAAATGTACAGCGCAGACTTTGTGGGAGCTGTTTTTCTCTAAGCAAGTGAGAAAAGTAAGTAGAAAAACTGTTTTCCTCTAGGTAATGAGGAAGATAGAGTGCTATAGTAACCAGTAGCCTATCTAGTGCTCACAAGTTCTGAACAAGTGCTGAGCATGAACAAGCAAATTTAAGTGCTAAAACTAAGAATCTGCACTAGATGCGTTACAGGACAGAAACAAATGCAAATACAGGCTTTCAAATCAGAAAGTTGAGAGAGATGGAAGAGATTGCTCAAATGGCCAACAACTACAAATTCTGGGCCAGAACCACTACTTATGTGATAGACAGGTTACCTAGTGCTCACCACTCCCACTGATAAGCCAGAAGGCTTCCCTCCAACACAGAAAAGCTTGGGGGACTCAGAAGCTTACATACAGTCCTGGACACAGCAAATATGTATCTAGAACACTAGTTACAGGA
This sequence comes from Protopterus annectens, assembly GCF_019279795.1. Classification (NCBI taxonomy): domain Eukaryota; kingdom Metazoa; phylum Chordata; order Ceratodontiformes; family Protopteridae; genus Protopterus; species Protopterus annectens. The sequence goes on from NC_056741.1 coordinate 535,275,546, forward strand.
AAGGTAGGAAACAGGCTTACAGTTTTTTTTTTTTTTACAGAAAAGTAGCAAAAACAGTAGTAAAAAACAATTCACATGCAGTGCAAGCTAGCACACTTGAGTATGCAGCAATATTAGACCAAACACAGTTTAAAAAATGCAATTAAATTAAAAAGGACTAAAAGCAAGTGCAGAAAGAGTTTATTAGGTAGAATGTGGTGAAGAGATGGGACGGGGGAGTGTCCCAGATCAAATCTACAGTGGGGCGGGCAACTGCAAAAGCCACCAAATTTAAACTACAAACCAAAAATAGGGAGAGTGGGTGGGACAAAACAGTTTCAACAGAGATCTAAGCAAAAACTAACAGTACAAACTTTAAAATCAAAAAAATATTCTCAGCTCTGTATATTTGCCGATCAGTCTCTCAGAACAGTGAGACAACAGTTTCAACACAGATCTAAGCAACAATTAAACTCTATAACCAAAAAATATATACTCAGCTCTGTATAATTGCAGATAATATGTAAGGCAGTCTCTCAGAACACAGCATATATATATATATATATATATATATATATATATATATATATATATATATATATATATATATATATATATATATATATATATATATCAGAATATAGCAGGACAAAACACAAACAAAACCTTATAGCTGGTATTCATAGTTTGTGTAGTACACAGTGTGCCAGAGCATGGAAAGCAGATGTGGAGTTAGGCTGCAATTCATAGATACAGGAAGGAGTAGCTAGAAAAGCAAGACATGAAGTGTTGCTGCAGATGATAGCATGAAGAAGTGCTGATGAAGGCATTCAGTCTAATGAGTGCATAATGACATGTTAATGTGCACCTGTGAAAGAAAGCAGGTCATGATTTGTAGTCATAACACAGATTAGGCACACAACAAGCTACACTGCACTCTGTGTGAAAACCATACACAGAAACGTTTAAAGTTGCAACAGACAAACATGCTCAAAGCAGTAGAAGCATTTGGGAACTAGCGCTCTGTGGTTATAAGTGCCACTTTCTTACATCTGATAACATCATGCAGCGGCAGGTGGTATGAAAGAAAAAGTAACAATCAATAGATTACATACCATTAGCTACTCAACCAGCAGCTGACAGATCATCTCTGTGTGCCTAGAGATATTGTAGAGGTATTGGTTGACATATATCACTGATGCACAGGATTGAGAGGAATACATGGACTTCCAACACCAGTGAACAGTAAGGTATGTGTATCTGGGAATCCAGAGACAGACGGTGTCAACTGGGTATATCATAGGTATCAACCTGCAGAATATGCAATATGTTACTGATACACTATTTCCTCTTGTGGATGAGCATATCTATTTTTCCAGCATCCCAGGGAAGAAAGTCATCACCATGCATAGCTTCTATGACATATTCCATCTTTCTGAAGTACTGGGTGCTATTGATCGCACATGTGGCAATAAAGGCCCTCTTTGTATCTATGGCTAATGAATGATATGTCAGTAGGAAGGGCTACCATTCAGTCAACTGACAAGTAGTATGCAGTACACTGGAGTTTACTACCCTGACAGTACCAATAATCCCCATATATGGTATACTAATCATCTATAACACTAATTTGTACATGAGGAAATTTCACAGGTTCACATAGTTGATGAGTTCAGACACTGTGGGAAGCAGACTTATATATCTTAAGACAGCGTGCAAATGTCTCATCCCTCTCTGTGTTCCTACTGTGGTTCAGGTGATGCTGGAGACCCACAGGAGCCATGGTTTATATGTTTATATGGAACCCACGCAGTATTACTGAACATCAGTACAACACCATCCATGTATAAATCAGAAACATCATTATGTGCATGTTCAGCATGCTTGAAGGCATGGTTCTGCTGCCTGGATATGTGTGAAGTGGCCTTCAGTATACTGCTGCCACTATCTGCAAGATGTTCATGGTAAACTGTATGCTACATAACATAATTATCAGGAAGTATGCAAATCAGCCATCTGTCCAGGAGACCCCTGAACCCATTACAGCTTCCCTGGTCCCAGGATCCTTTTCAGCCATGAATCAAGCTACATTGGCAAAGATAATTACAAGTAATAAACGAACTTAGCAATAAAAAGAAAAAAAAATACAGAAACTTCAAAATTGTAATAAAAGAAATAAAAACCAAAAAAAGTTTTTACATTTTTGCAGGGAGACACCCCCACACTCCCCCATACCCCCTGCTAAATAAACATACCAAGTCCGAGATTACACCACAGTGAAGAAAATGGTAAATTTCCCATTCTGTGCAGTACGGCAATCTCCATTCAAAACGGATGAAGTTCCAAAACTTCGATCTTATGGTCTCGACCATTTGCAGAGTTTGTGAAGGGAATCCATATATACATATATATATATATATATATATATATATATATATATATATATATATATGTTGTTGTTGTTGCTGTGTCTTTCAGATTATCCCAGTTAGGGGTCGCCACAGCGGAACTCCGGTCTGCTAATGTTTGGTAGTGGATTTTTACGTGCCGAGTTACCAGCCCTGACGCACAACCTTCACACATTCGCCCATTCACACATTCCTCCACACAGAAGATGCTCTAGCTGAGAATCGAACGGGACAACGTCTTGCTGTGAGGCGACAACGCTACCGCAGCACCACCATTATATGTACACACATACAAAAACATATGAGTGTGTGTGTGTGTGTGTGTGTGTGTGTGTGTGTGTGTGTGTGTGTGTGCGAGAGAGTGTATAAAATGTATGTAGCATGTAGAATACTATATGAGGGATTGCAGTACTATGTTTAAATGCACATGTCTGACTGTCTGTGTATGTGTATGTGCATTTAAATACACTTACGTACTTTTGATTTCCTTTTCTTAATATTTTTAATGCAAGAGCATATAGTAAATGTACATTAAAGTAAATTCAGCTGTATATTATGGTTGCCATTAATGGTCACATTTCCTTTGTGAACTACAAAATGTTCATGCACTCTAACAAAGTAAGAACTGATTCAAAGTCAGTGGTAATCTCTTACCATGGATTTGCATGTACCAGATATGCATCCCCCTCTGGCAGGATGTCACAAACAAGAATAAAAGACCTTTCAATGAATACTGTCAGTACACCTAGTTGATAGGGTTGTCACTTGTCTCTCTCTCTCTTTCTGCAGTTCTCTCCTGTGTGTGTGTGTGTGGGGGGGGGGGGCTTGAAAATGGTAAATGTGTTGATACTTTACAAGAAAAAATATTTTCTGACTTTTCTCTAAGTGTCACATAAATCTTTGATGCTACATTTAAGTTACCTTAACATATAAACTATTATAAATAACCAACATTTAAAGCTTTAGTGTTTCAATACTGTGTTGCTGCTTATGTAAATTTGTCAGAAGAGGTGGCAACTGCCTTTAAACCCCAGAATGATCTAATTGCTTTGTTTTGCTATGAAATGGGAGTGTTAAGTTCTCCTCCTATCTGTAATAAAAACAGTATAAAACAATTCCACAGCTTTCTGTCTTTTTATATATCAGCTGTTGTGTTCTTGACATTAGCAGGATTAATTGCCCATCAAGATGGGTACTATCTGACAAGGTAAACAACATATTTAACTGTGTCTATGATATATCATGCAGGTGGAGACAAATTCCTCTGGAAAATATGTGAGAAGTTGAGCTTAAAAAAAGTAGGTGGGCTTTCCCTTCCTTTGATTCCAATGCAAGAAAATAAAAGTTTAAAAAATTCAAGCAGGTTTCTGGTACCTACACAATACTGGAACCATAATGTAGGGAGAAAAGAAATTTAAGGATTGAGTTAAACAGTAGGAGAGGGTGGAGTTTTCCTTTAACTATGACTGATTAGGAATTGTAAAAAACAAAAAACTAAACAAAATTTTCTTTCAGAACAATACAGATTTACATTTCCACCTTTACCCCTGTTAACAAAAGAAATAGAATACGGACATTGCATTATATTTTATACTTTACTCATGATCTTTAAGAGATATGACATTAGGTATAGGACTACCACTTCAAGCTATTAGTCACATATGACCAACACCATATTTCAACTAGAAAATATGGCTTGAGATTGCAGTTCTAAAACTGACCTAAAAACTTGTCAAGACAAGCATTGAATATGCTATTTCAAGCCAAACATTCAAAAGTATCATAAAATGCTGTGAAGAAATGCCAACTAATAAAAATCAAAGTTAGTCATTTTAAAAATCAAACTGACACCCTTTCAAAAATCAAAAAGTATGAAAAAGCAAAATTCTTTCTGTATGTTACTGGAAAGACAGAAGCACAATGAATGTTCTCACAACAACACATTCTGTGCCCCCATAAAATTACTCCAAAAAGGCAAAATCCTTGACTGTGAAATGAAATTTGACAGCAAGACAAGCCTCAGGTGCCTGAGCCACTAATCGAACCTCAGTCTACTAGGTCACAGTCAGGCCTTTATCCCTCTACTCCAATGGAAACGGCACCATTTAAGACAATCATGCATATAATTAAAGACCACCCATGGCTACGTTGTTTCAGAAATCTTGTATGGTTGGGGACATTGAACTAGTTTACCATTTTTATGGACATCTGGGTGGATGCCAGCCTACCTCAGTATGTTATGTACCAGTGTGTGATAGGGTAGGGTTGTAGACAAGAAAGCAGCAATATCAAATGTCATATCCTGATCTCCTTGGATGTATACATAGACCACTAAAGCTACCAGTAGCCATGTTGAAACATAATGCAAATGGACATTTAGGTACAAAAACATGCTTACTGGAAATACGGGTATAATTCTGGTTAAAATAGAAGCCATTATGGCTTCAAGAAGGAAATTAGGTCATAAAACATGCTTTCAGTAAATGTAAATATAATTGCAGATAAAATAAATTATTTTTTGGCTTCAAAGAAGTAAGTGTGTCACAAGGATAGATATACAAGAAAATGTGAAGTTAGCTGTTGGCTCTCCATCACAGAGGTTTTACCCTTGACTATACCTTAGATGACACAGGTTCACCTAACAATCTGCACAGTGCAGGAGTCAGCTTGGAAGGGATGGAAGTTAATGGCTGTAATAAGATAACTCATCCCAGAGGGAGGGAATCAACTAAAGGTTTGCCAATGGAGCATCCCTTAGGACAGTACTCTCATGCACTAAGCCTCAGGGGTGCAAGCTTGATCAAGATGTTCAAGAATTTCATCTGAGCATCACAAGTGGAAGTGTGCACTACTGTTACTGGGCACTGCACCACTGATGGTCACGTGTGTAATAGGGGCCAAAAAAAAATAAGTGAGGCAAGCTTTAGGAATAGAGAGGAAGAAATGATTTCTACCATTATTCATTATGTGCTGGTGTGTATGCATGAGAGCTGTGTGCATGCGTGTGCATACAAACAAGCATGCACCTCACACAAACAGGGTAATAACTTAGTGAGTAAGCTGGAAATTATACTCAGGACTGTACTATTTTGCTAGGTCTGATGTGATATTTGCCTGAAGTCTAAGGGAGATGCCTAGGACCCCCTTCCTCTGTGAGTAATGTGTGCTCAGGCAGTTCCACTGTGATTTTTATTTGTATTTGATAACCATACAAGTGGAATGGTTTGAAGGCCTTATTTAGGTTTGGCATGTTCCAGAAGCAAGAGAAGTACAATAACTAAATCAATAAAAGTGTTCGTGGTGCAACTGGTAGCACACTCACCTTTGATGCAGAATGTTTTGGGTTCTATTCCAAAATGAGGTAGATCAGTTGTTGACACTACAGTACAGCATGGGGGGGGGGGGGTGCTGCACTCCTGAGTGTGCTGTCTTCCAGAGATGTTAAACTGAGGCCCCATATCTCTGAGTTGGTAGTAGCAGCGTCTATCAAAAAGTAGGGGAAGTTCCCTGATGCCATGGCCAAATTTCCCCTACTACCATAAATACTATCTCAGGTCTTCTCTGAAAATAGGTTAGTAACCTAGTGGGACTAACCTGGTTAACTAAGAATAAATAAAAAAAAAATACATTTAAACCTGTGTATAGGAGACAGCCTAGAATATGCACTGATTCTCAGACAATTCTAAAACAACTTTTAAATTATGGATGAAAACCAAAGCAAGCAAAAGATGCACTATTTAGATGAAAAATAAGTAGCTTAACCCAAGAGAAAGAAAAGGAAGAAGTATAAATTGCAATAACCACATTTCAATGAATAAGATTTAAAGACAGCAGTAATACACTGACCAACATGCTAAACCAATGCTCAGTGATAACCTACTAGTAGTGCTGAAACTAGATTTAATCTACTAAGCAAGACTAACATTAAAATTATATAAAATAACTAAACTAGATTTATCTGTAACCAAGAAAGATAATGTTTATATAGTTTGTGTGACAAATGAATGTACATCCAGGAGAACCTTAGACTCAGAAATCAAAACCTAAAACAAGCAAACAGAACATGACAAACATAAATTACAAGTAAGAACATGGGATCAACAGAGGAAGTCAAAGGTTGGCAAGGATACATTTTATATCAGCTTTAAAGTAAGGGTTAGAGACAGTGTGAAGTCCCAACCGATTAATATATATTTGCGGAAAAAATTATGAACATTTTTGAGGAAAGGACCAGCAAGGTTTCTAAATCCAGAAATGTCACTAAAATAAATACTAACAAGCTGAATAACTACTAGCTTCTTCTTTTAAACAGAGATATTAATTAAAACTTACATGCACAACCTTATGACTGAATAAAATCAGATGGGTGGTCACCAATGCTTCATTTTTAGACAGGACTTCTTTGGTGTAGACAGATAAAGTTCTGACATTGTCTCAGCTGGCTGGGGGATATCGGTTGTAATTCATTAAACAGATGTTTGTTGAATCATATTTTATTTGTGATAAAATCTCTAAAAAACACTACGGCATAACATTTTTGCTCTTTTATACCTCACAAACCAACCTCAAATAACAGCCGTTAAAATGAAGTTACTGTAGAGAATGTTAAAGCTTTGCCGCACAAAATGTATCATGTTCACTTAGCTCTGGACTTTCAAGAAACAAAAGTATAGTTTGATCAAACTCGGGTATCTGTTTTCTCATGCCACAGGAGCCTGAACTTACGGAGAATGAAAAATAGATGTCCTTAATGGGCTGTCTTTACATACAATACCGCAAGGTCAGTAAGGTAAAACAACCACTGAAACTGTACCTCAAAGCATCTAAGAGTGTTTTTTTCCTAAGTGTCAGAGAAGAACAATGCCTTTAAAGTTGTGTGCTTGAATGCATGTAGTTAACCATCCAACAGCTAGAAACTCAGCAGGCCAAACCACAAGCAAATGAAATGCAGGTAAAGTAGACTATTGTGAAAATGAACACACAGCTGGTGTAGTAATGCAGCCCAATACATTTAAAACCCCAGACACACTCAGAATGGTGGATGCAGAGAATTCTGTGAAGGAATTAGCTTCCATTAGGGTAAGAGATATGCACCCAGTCACACAATGGGAGAAATCCAAGCTAATTACTGACAACTCAATATATTATGTTGAGAAAGAATTTAAGCAGAAAGAAATATCAGTGCTACATCAAAAAGAAATACAGTGGATAAAGAGAAAGAACCATAACCTTCTACTGTGTTTTTCATATGTATTTATTTGTCTGTCTGTCTGTTTTATTTTATTAACAGGTAGTTGAGCTGGACCCACTAGGGCCCCCTTTCAGTCACTAAATAACAACTTTAGGCAAAAACGAACATTTAAGCTGGTATTATAATAAAATAAAAATACAATGTTAGAAATAGGTAATTTGACATAGCAGAGTAAACAGTCAGAAATAATCAAATGGATGCAGCAGAAAATAGAGAAACAGCCAAATACACCTTGACACCTTGACATTGCATAGTACTTACGTTCTATTTACAGTGCACTTGTGTTCACTTTGTTGTTGAAGATATAATGTGAACTGATAGGTGAAAGTAATAGGATGTGAATGCCAGATGGGAGTGAGGGGGTGACAAGCAAAAACCTTTTTAGTACAGACTAGGCAGCACCTTGGGATGATAAGTATAGGGGCAGAGTAGTCAGAGGATCTGAGGAATCTGGGAGTCTGTTAGACAGAGATGTTATTATATGGACTTGGCAGTGAGAAGTGTGCTAAAGAGACGGGTTTTAACCTTTATGAATTAAAGTGCAGTTTACCTGCTTATTTGTTTCACAGTGATGGAGCTTCCTGCCTGCACTGGCAATTAAGTGACAGACATGATTTTGTGTATTTTGATGTTTGTGGAAGTTAATGAAGGTAAGGAACTGAAAAAAACTGTTATAGACTATTATGCACCAAACACTGCCATTGTGGAGGCTACAGCATTTATATACTCTTCAAAAAAGGAAGGCTTCAGTCTATAATGACATTCCTGCTATTCTTTTTCAAAAGCATGTCACTGCAGACAGCATCCCACTTAAAGGCATCCACATTCCTAGATAAATATCAATAGCAAAGGATGCCAAGAATGGCAAAGGCTGAGAACACTACATCACTCTATAAAGCCCTAGAGAAGTCAGAATGCTAGTTGGAGGATGGGATGGTCCTAAGTCATGGGTGCATTTGACAACAGTTGTACACCAGTCATGAGAAACTGGTGAATATAACAAACTCAACTGATGCAAAATATGTACCACTTCTTCATGTTTTGATTTGCTGATGACACAGCTGTCCTATGACATTCTTTTTCATGGCCTGGTCACATTAGCAGATGGCAAGGAGGTAGACAGAGCATTGTTTAGGGCTAGCAACAGTACATCTTTGCACAGGACACTCCTTAATTGGACGGTTGTGTCCTGCAAAAAAATAGAAAAGACAAATGTCCAGAGATTTTAGTATGAAAAATATGTCCTAACTTTCCACTAATAGATACATAAAAGACATTTGTTCCTGAAACATTTTAATATATCAAAGTAGAGCAACTCAAATTCTACAAAACTTTTTTAGCAAAAAAAAAAAGTGAAGTTCAAGACTTTGCAGTGGTTGCAGGCCTGTCATGTCCTTCAAAATCTTGCATTTCCATAAAAAAATGTCCAGCTTTGGACATTTGAAAAGATGACATCCCTATTTCTTTGTGCTAGATTTTGAAAAAGCTGCAGTGAATGTAGCTGTCCATTATTTTTGTAAGGCATAACTTCCTTAAGTTATGCACTGACATGTTTAGGAACTGAGACGTTACATGAAATAAACCATGTATCCTGTTTACCTGCTTGAAGTAAAGCAGATATTGGCCATTGCCTTCTTACCTGTTTCTGCTCCACTTTCAATGTGCTGGATGAGAATTTACCTGTGTTATCCCTAATGTTTCAGTATTTCAGTGACACCCATATCAGTGACAGATAAAAAAAGTATGGAACTTTGCAGACAGGGGCATCTTCCACCTTTGTTCACCCAGCACAATTTTCCATTTACATCATCATTTTACAAGAGCTACCACAATCAGAAAGCAACATAGAGGGATGACACAGACATTTGACATTGCTGGTATTTAGTTACTTTTGGGAATTCCAGAACTGTTGAGTCATCTGAGTAAAACAGGATGATGTGGGTGCAATTTGTAAAGCTTAGCTGAGGAGACAATCTGTGTTGCCAAAAGGGAAAAAAAATGGATGACAAAGCAGGAGTGTATATATAAACTTTTCAACAGAAAGCAGCACACAAGACTGGATATCCACAGAGCTGTTAGACATAATTTAAAATATAGCCTGGTGCTGGTGTCGACTTTTGAACAACAAAGTTGATATTCTCTGTATATGCTATATATTTTACTTGTGTCAGTTTGCCTGGTTACATTTATTAAATCATTAAAGTATTCCTGATTAAGACATACCACTACATGCAACACTTTGTGTGTCAGATAACATCTTCTTAATTGTCCTCTAACAGTCATTTTAAGTACTATACAACTGTTTCCTACAGCTCACTTGATTGCTTTTCCCCTATTCATGATTTGTGTTTCACCCTTACTACTTTCTTAGCCTTGTGATTCAGCCTATGAAATTCAGGCATTAGCTTTTGACAATCCATTTCAGTTCACTGTTCTTCAAATTCCAGTGATCCTATGTGCAGACATACAAGGACTAGAGATATAATGTCTAATAGAGGTAGTATTTACATTCTTCTTTGCTGTATAATTACACTTTATCCATTCATATTTTATGTTTTATTTCTTCCTGAAATGTTTACTGCGAAGGATTATTACAATGGGAATTAGGATCTTAAGGTTTTCAGTTCCTGACTTCTGTATTAATTTACCCCATTGATGAAAGGCATGCAAACCACACTTAGTTGATATCCTCATTAATGTACGTAATACTTTAAGGCACACACTTAAATGTAAAATTATATTATAAGCCTCACTGTTTATAGACACCTGCTGCTTTATAATAATCATACTGCAACCCAGTTTGTAACATTTTTTGTTGAATAAAATATATTTTACAAGTTTTTTTTTTTTGTCCAGTGAAATGCCTTATGATACTATACATCCTCCAAGCCTTCAGTATTTTCTGACAGCTATGTTATCTGCCTAAAAGTAGGCATAGCATGCATCATGTGCAAGGGAATCCATACAAATTATGAAAACCCTTAAGGGACTCTGCAGTGAACTAGTTTCGGGTTGGGGAATGTGGATTACAGTTTTTGTCTGAATGTTCTGTTCTGAAGGAAGTTGGACAGCCACTTAGTTACAAAGGGGTTATAGCCATATTTTCTTAGTTCAGATAAAGAAGATGTGGGAAACAATATCAAAGGACTTAATAAGGTTACCTGAACCCTTCCCATGATGAATGGTGTCGGTGATAAATGCTGTAGTGGTGTTCTGCTTTCTGCGAAGCTCATGCTTTTTGTAACAAAAAAGGCCATGTGGTCTAAAAAGTCTTTAGTCTGAAGGAAGGTGGCAATCACAAGCAGTTTGGCAAGTGAGGAAATCAGTGAAATATGCCTAAGTGTATTGAAGCACCTATTTGATTATGCTGTTGAGAATGGAACAATGACTACAGCTTTCCAAACTGAAAATATTCTGAGGATAATGACATAGTTTATTTATTTATATTCTGAGATAAACAACACAGTGCATTTGCTTGTTTATTCAATTTATTTTATTTATACTTGTTCAACAAGAAAGCCAAACTGGGCATAATCTCATCTCAGTGGAGGACTGAGGAAAAGAGCTCCAAACGAACATACAAATAAGCAAAATGAAACAGTTTTACAATACATACAATTGCTACCCAGTGCACTACATTATATTAGACAAGTTAAAACTCAGCTGTTAAAGAGAAATATCACTTTTCTCTCTCTCTTTTTTTAAAAGAAATATCACTTGTGATAACTTTTAGCTATGGCATTGGAAAATATTTTCCTGACAGCCAGTGTAGCTTAAGAAAATATATAGGGTGGTATTCATAGTTGTTGCACAAGTGTACAGTGAACATGTACTCTGGTTGCACAGAAGCACAGGTTGGGTGCAATTCCCGGACATAAAACTGTGCTTATGTGCAACAGCTAGAAACTGCAGAACTCAGTAGGCAAATAATTAGCTAATGGATGCAAATGAGAAATGCATGCAAAAATGTGACTTAACTGTGTAAATGAATCTTCCTCCCTACTTTTTGCAATGTACAGTCACTTTTTGGTACTCAAGTGGATGATGTGCATTTGTCTTATAAAAAGTGAATCCACACCTTTTACAGTCATATTCCATTGGCATATATGCTTGGTTTAGATGCATGCCTTACTGTGCTGTTTGACTGCTGCACTGCAACCCAGTGGGCTGCGTGGTGCTCGGTGGTCTCAGAGTAGGAGATATAGGCAGAGAATAGCTCACTTCAGCTTTGCAGAGCAAGAATTTCTTGACAGATGTAGAGTGAACAGGGAGATCATAAGGGCTTTGGTGAACTTTTACAGCCACAAACTGGAACTGAGGGAATGTGTAGCCTTCCTATTTATGAGGTATATCAAAGTATGTATAGCCTTTGCTGTACTGACCATGGAGAAATTTCACTGACACACTTGGGATGCATTAGGTATTCATAGCTTGTAATCTGAGAACACTACAGCAGTTCCTCAATATACTCTTGGCTCATGTGGATGAGTATATCTGATTCCCAGTGTCACCACAGGACCATTGTGATAACATGCATGCCTTCTACAGAATGGCTCACTTTCCTGAGGTACTTAGTGTAATAGTTTAGACCCATGGGCCCCACCTGGATTGTTGGATGAGGAACACTCCAATAGGAAGGGTTATTCCATCAGTTTCCAGGCAGTATGTGATGCACACAGCTGCATCCCTAATGTATTGGCCTAGCATTCTAACAGTATCCATTATTCCCACACATTACACAAGTTCACTGCATCACCACTTCCTGCATGGTAGGAGTCCTTATGGTCACTCAGCTGGGCAACAAACACCTCCAGCCTTGTAAAGAGAACCCAACAATGTCTCCACTTCCTTCAGAGACTATGCAGAGCAAACCTTCCCTCCCACAGCTGATAAGTGCAGACCATATAATTTTGTTTGCCATAGCACTGAATTCCTAGGGTACACATCTCAGATGACCTAAGCTGGGCAACAAATACCTCCAGCCTTGTAACAAGAGCCCAAAATGTCTCCACTTCCTTCGGAGACTATGCAGAGCAAACCTCCCCTCCCACATCCTCATGACCTTCTACAGGGCCATGATCAAAAGCATACTGACTAACAACATCACAGTCTGGTATAGAAACCGTTCATACGCAGATTGCAATGTATTAGAGAAGGTCATAAAGCAGGCCAGGAAAATCACAGGATCAAACCTCCAGTCCTTACAAGATCTTTACTTTTGCAGATCCTATGGCAGGCTTGTGAAACTGCTAAGGGAAAAGTATCATCCCACACATGGACTGTTCTACCTCCTGTCTTCAGGGAAATGATACAGAAGCATCAGGTATAGAATATCAAGATTCAGGATTGGTTTCTTTCCACAAGTGATCAGACTGTTGAACAACTAACCTTAACAATGTCAACACTTCCTCAGTTTGTAAGAACATCATAAATGCAATATGATTGTCTTTCCTGTTATAGAACTAAATGATTCTGTTTATCTAAGTTATGCAATCTGAACTAGATTATTACTTGCACAAGTACGGGAACTGTGAATTATGCTATGCAGCTAGCCTATCTTAAAAATTGTGGTAGGTAAGTTATCTATGTGTGTATTTATATCTGTACCGTCTAGAATTTCTTCCTTTATATGCTTCCCTTACCCTCTTCTGAAAAATGTTTTCAATGCACACAAGCCTGAAGCAATGAAATTTCATCCAGTGATACATTACATTTGTTGATCTGAATGACAATAAAGTTTACTTTGACTTTGATATTTCACTCTGTATAGAGACAGGTAGCAATGACTAACAAACCTTTTCAGGTATGTCCCTTCACTGTTATGTTTCCTAGTTAACACTGGCAATGGCATTGGTTCATAACATGTAGGGAGCTGTAAAGGAGAGCTTTATCACCTTCTTATTCCAGAGACACAATCAATGAGCAAATGTTTGACCTGCTCAAAGTCTGCTTCCATTACATGGATAAGTCGGGATGGCCCTCCAGTATTATCTTCCTACTGCGTGCAGATTGTTCATGGCCTGGTTGCAGATGTTTTTTCCATGTGTAACAAGTGACATTTTTCTCTTTTTTTAACTTTTTTGTTGTTCTTCTTGTAGCTTTTTCAAGCATGCAGGTATATGCATTCAATGTCATTTCCAATAGAGGTGCTTTGTTGCTTACTTTACTTTCTTCTGCCATTTGTTTTCCTGTTGGTTGAACTATATATTACAGTAACTGAAATGGTGTCTTAACTGAAATGTGTCATACAGAATGTCTCCTAATGATAGTGTTAGTGATGGTCTCATAGATCTTGAGCAAGTGCTAATATATGAGCATGATGCTGAGTTTCTACAATGATGTAATTTAATAGAGGGTGGGGGGAGCTCAACATTTATCAAACAATGTTATGGGATGTGGACCTCATCTCAGAGGTCCTGCCGTGTAATGTGGAAGTCTGATGAGGCATAACTGTCCTCTTCCTGGGGGAATCCACATGGATTCCTCTACAAATTTGTTGGGACATACATGGTGTACAGCTTACTGGTCTACCACAAATGTAGACACTTCCTTGGCCACATCCAGCTCTGTGTCCAGTGTGTGTTTAGAAAGTCTACACTACTGTGTGGATAGAGGTTAACAAGGAAGCGGTGTGTGTGTAACCATTCTGCATGTAAGAATCATCATATCATTGTCTCTGACCTCCTACATTCCCATATACTTGTGAATTACCTCAAATATATCCTGTGTATCCTGTAGCACTGTAACCATTTCTACTTGACTCTCAGTGGCAATAACCTGGGACTGAACTATGTCATGACACATCTGCTGCTGTGCAGACAAAATCTTGAATGTTTCTGGAGCCAGTTGTGAATGATGACTTTACTTGGTACCCATGTTTGCAGGCTGCATGGCGGGTAATGGAATCTCAGACATTATTGTGTCTTCCTCCAGAGGTTCAGCCTGTCTTCAATAAAAAGGTGTTGAATGGTGGGTTGATTTCTCCCTTGTGGTAATGGCATTTCATTATGCAGTATTTGTGTATGTACATCAGTGATTATGGAGTTATCAACTTGCTTGGGGGGTTGAGAGCCCTTTCAGGACACCTTGTGAATGTGTGCCACTGTCATGATGAGGCTGTGTCATGAGTATGAGACTAATGGCATAATTGTCGACAAACATTCTGCTGTCAACAAAAACTTGCTGTGATGCACTACAACATGTTATTGTTTAGGGTGCTGCATTTCTGACAAAATACATCATTATCTTAGTAATATATTCTGTTTAATTAAACTGAAGTAGTAATACAGCTATGATGTCCTCACTTATCATGTGCTGTCTGCTCCTGTGGTACTACTGGAGGTATTGATGAAGTGCTGATTAGTTTCATAGGTTCATAGGTAAGTACTAGGCTAGCTGCCCTTGTAGACTATTTTAAACCTAGCCCTTTTAGTGCTTGAAATAATCCCATTTGGTTATAGACTGGCTTCACCTATCCCATGGTTGATAATTACATATTATCCAAAACACAGAATAGAATACTAAAATAATAAAAACAAATAGGAGAACCACCAGCAAGTTCTGACCACTGTAAGCTTTATTGAACAACAAAGTACACCTGAGTACTTTCGTCTTAAGAATAAGACTTCATCAGAGTACTGAAGTATACAAAAAACTGAACATTTATAGGCAGCAAACCAACACACACACAACCAATCACAAGTTAATTATGTAATGGAAAAGTATAATCAGTTGTTGTTGTTGTTGTTGTTGTTGTGTCTTTCGGCTTTTCCCGGTTAGGGGTTGCCACAGCGGAACTCCGGTCCGCTAATGATTGGCAGTAGATTTTTACATGCCGAGTTGCCAGCCCTGCTGCACAACCTTCAACAAAGGTACGCCCATTCACGCATGTCTCCACACAGAAGATGCTCTAGCTGAGAATCGAACAGGACAACGTCTTACTGTGAGGTGACAACGCTACAGCAGCGTCAAAAGTTAAATAACCAGCCCTATCACAAACTTGAAGAAATGTTTAAAAACAGCATCTAAAATACTTAAATATGAAGTAAAATGAAGTAATGTGGGTGTGAATAATAATTCATGCATTATAAATATACTGATAAAAATAGTAATAAAAAATAATGATGATAAAAAATGACTATAAAAATGGGGTGCCAACAAATAAACTTGTGTGGATAATATATATATATATATATATATATATATATATATATATATATATATATAACTATTAAAATGTTGTATATATATATATATATATATATATATATATATATAGTTACAAAAATGCAGCTCATTATACACTAGCTGCCTTATTTTTCAAAATTCTGGAAATGGAAACAGTTTCAGTGATACTAGAGGAATGTGAGGAATTAGGAATTAAGCCTCATTTGCCAACAAAGTTCCTTACAGTCAAAAGTAGTCTGCAAATCCCCATTGAAAGGTGTCACTTGGACTCTATCAATAACAAAAAATGTAAATTTCACAAAAACTGTACATTGTGTAGAATGATGAAACAAAGCAAAACAAAGCTTTTT
Organism: Protopterus annectens; assembly: GCF_019279795.1. Taxonomy (NCBI): domain Eukaryota; kingdom Metazoa; phylum Chordata; order Ceratodontiformes; family Protopteridae; genus Protopterus; species Protopterus annectens. The sequence goes on from NC_056741.1 coordinate 535,291,721, forward strand.
TGTTATTGATAGAGTCCAAGGTGTACTGAGTATGCCTTTTCAAGAGGATTTAAAAACAAATAGTTTTCAACATATTTAAGACATAGGTAGGTACTAGCCTATCGGCCCTGGGGCCTATACAAGCCCAGCCAAAAAGGTACCCTGGCTTTTGCCACCCGAGAAAATTATTTTCCTTTGCCACTGTCGAGCAGAGCCACAGAGGTGATCCCCAGGGTGAATTTCCTATTTCCCATCCAATCATCAAGATTTTTCTTGAAGAGTGCTAATGAGGAGCTTTGTTTGATATAGATAGGTAGTTTATTCCAGAGTATGGGAAGTCTCTGGGGTAGGAATCTATCCCTCCGGCATGTTCTGTTTATTGTGGTGACAAGGTTTAGGTCCCTAGAGCATGTAGCTTGGAGGGATTGGGATTTCTTTAAGTGGAGCATGTCAAACAGCTCTGGGTTTGACATAGCTTTGTATGTTAGGCAGAGATCACCTCTGAGTAGGTGATATGCGATGGAGTAAAGCTGAAGTTTTTTGAGACGGTCTGCGTAGGGCATCTGTTTGAGGCTGGTAATCCTCTTTGTGAGGTATTTCTGCGGCCTTTCCAGTTGTTGTAGATGTCTTGTGAGGTACATACCAAAAGGGGCGTTGTACACTATAATGGGTCTAATGAGTGATGAGTAGAGGGGAACAATGACCTCTTTTTTTTTCTGGATGAGAAACCTTTTGTGATGAGGTGTGTCACGTAGAAGGATTTCCTGACTACTGTGGAGATGTGATTATCAAAGGAGAGACTGCTGTCCACCTGTGTTCCAAGGTCTTTTATCACACTTTCAGTGTTAAGTATACTTCCGCCTATGTTGTAGCTCATGGGCACAGAGTTTTTACCAAAGGGGATGACAATGCAATTTTTGGCATTGAGCTTGAGGCCATGGCTTTGACACCAGGCATCTGTCTCAGTAAGGCCCTTTTGTAGGATGTCTACAGCGTTAGGAGTTTCGATTATGGCTCCTAGTTTGCAGTCATCTATGAACTTCATTAGCCAAAGACCTTCTGTGTTAGCCTGTACTTCAGAGAAGTAGATACCAAACAGGAGAGGATCAAGGACTGAACCCTGTGGTACTCCACTTTTCACTGGTCTGAAGTCAGATTTGGAGTTTGCTACTTTCACAGTGTGGGTTCTGTCAGTGAGCCAGTTGGCAACCCATTGTGTGACATAGGGATTTATACCTAGTTTAGTGAGTTTATCTATAATTCCAGAGTGGAGGATGGTGTTGAAAGCCTTGGCAAAATCTAGATAGGCTGTGTGAACCACCTTACCCTTGTCTACGTCTTTGGTGACTGCTTCAAAGAAGTCTATCAGGTTTAGGAGACATGATCTGCCTTTTACAAACCCGAACTGGGTGGGGTCCAGAGTTTGGAGATTACCAATGTCTTTGTTTATAAGTTCCATGATGATACATTCCATGGCCTTGCAGACCAGGCTCATCAGGCTAACAGGGCGGTAGTTCCCGGGGTCGGTGGTGGCTCCCCCCTTGTGGTGTGGGATAACCGTCACTATGCACCATTCAGCAGGCACAAAGCCTGAGGTGAGGCTATGATTGAACATGGTACTTAGGTGGGGTGCCAGTTCATTCTGTAGTTTGTGAGAATGCAGCCTGGGATGTTGTCTGGTCCTATGGATGCTGTGTTCTTGGCTTTAGAGAGTGTGGTTTTTACCTGTGCAGCCATGATTATATTGCTACAAATTGTTAATATTGAATATTTTAGGGGGTGTAAGAAGAAATTTAATTTTGTGGGGTACATGATAGCTACTTCTCTTCCTGCTCACTTTGAGGTGCAATCTTTCAGAACTATGTCATAGCCAGGAGCCAGAATTTCAGAGTCATTAATGGCAGATTTTAACCATGTTTCTATTATTACCAAATATCTGGGTTGTATAAAGATATACAACTGGTTAGATCTCTGATTTTGTTATGGATGTTGGGTGTATTAACATTGTAGGTACCCATTAGAATGCTATAACATGTCATATGAACACAGCAGGTCTAGGGCTAAGTGAATTTTATTATCTTGCCATGGATAAAGGTTTCACTCTATTTGTTCTCCTTATTCCATTGATTACTCATTTCTGCGTAGTTTTTCTATTTGTTATATGTACTCTAAATGCTGTGCATTCATATTTTTGTATTTTGCTTAATGCTGTGGATGTGTGCATTTACTTGTATGTCTACATATTACTGTTTACATCAATGCTGTTAATGAGTACCTTTACTTACATAGCTATATATTCTTGTTTGTATTACTTATTATTGCTCATTGCACCGTATTCTCTGTATGTTACATTGCACTTTTCTGTCTGCAATGTGGAGCTTTTGCCTTGGGCCTTCTCTTAAATGGATCACTGTCCAAATGGGTAACTAAGTAAACAAAGCATACATACATTATTACACATGTATATGTATATATGTATGTATGTATGTATACATATACATACATATATGTGTGTGTATGTACATGTATGCTTAAATAAAATGCCTCCAGAATGTACTGAAATTGTTTTGGAGCAGGTTTATCAACTGATAACAGACAGTGGGATAGCTTATATATTTAAGTACCCATCAAAACTATTTACAGATAAGGCATGTCTGCAAAGTAACTTGACTAACTTGACCATTTGGGCACAGGAGAATAATATGCTGATAAATACATCAAAAACTAAGCATATGAGATTTGGGAGACATAAATTGAAAGGCAAATATTTACTACAGCACACAGTGATTGAAACTGTAGACTTATTTAAGGACCTGGGTATATGGGTAGATCCAGCTATGAGTTTCTTTTTTATCATATCAACCAAATTTTCAATGATAGATCTGAAGTAGGATATTCATTTGTCTGCAACCTGTGGGTTATGGATCCGATATCGGATCCGAACCGGCATGGTTTTCCAGCTATGGATCCAAGCTCTCAGCTCCTCCCCTCACCCATAATGCCCTGCTCTACCCTCATGACCTCAGATCTCGTTTGCCGCGCATGGTGACTGGATTGGTTTCTATAGCTCTCAGCTAAGTGCTAGTTTTACTAACTGTTAATATAGAATTTTGAAGTTTTTTATTCATTTTTGTGTGAAAGTGTAGGTTTCCCCCTTTGATATTTTACTTTAGAGTTAATCTAAGAATATTTTTCCCTCCCCTCGCTGTTGGCGTAGTGTGTGTGTGTTGGGCCTGTGTGTGTATATTGTTTAGTTACTTTAGTTTAGTAACTTGTTTATAGATTGGGATGGCTGATCAGCCCAAATCTATATTTTCTAAATGCTCCGAGTGTGGCCATAAGCTTTCCCCAGCTGATGGCCACACTCGGTGTGTTAGATGCCTGGGGGTTGAACACCTCACATCTGGATGCTCCATTTGTGCAGGGTTCAACCGCAGGGCACTGAAGGAGCGGAGGTCCAAGCTTGTCTTGGCGGGCCTTTTACCGGACTCGGCTCCGACCTCCGCTCCTTCGGGAGTAACCGTGCCGGTTCTTCCTCAGTGGCACCCCTCCTCCTCCTGGGACTCAACCTCCCATTTCTGGTTCGGAGGAGAGGGATGCTAGGAAAAAGGACCGGAGGGAGAAGCACCAAGCGGCGGGCCGAGACCTCTGTTTCGCCCCGCCAGCCAAGCGGCTTCTCCCGGCTCCGTAAGTCGGCTCGGTCTCCTCCTTCTCGGCTCCGGTCCCCAGTGTGCTTTTCACTGGGTCCTGAGGAGGAGGAGACCCGATCTCCGTCGAGGCTATCGAGGAGGCACTCCAGGCCTACCTCGGTAGCCTCGCCGAGATCTACGATAGCCTTTCGATGCTGATCTGGACCGGATGATGAGAAGATTCATCCAGGCCCAGATGCAGATGGGAGTGTCTTGCCTCCCCTCTGGGGAGCTCAACACCCTTTTTCAAACCTATTGCTCCTTCTCCGACCCGCTATCCGGGTTCGGAGCAGCTGGAGCCGAGCAGCTTCGGAGCCGGGGGTGGGTCGGCGCCGATAGTACTTGGTACTTCGGATCCGACCCTGCCCTCGAGTGCATCGGATCCGACCTCTCGGAGCCTGGATCCGAGCCTCGGATCCGGGGGATCGGTGCTCCTTCGGCGCCGCCTGTGTCGGAGCGCACTGTCCCTTCGGATCCGAGCGCTTCGGCGCCGGCTCCGATCCACTCTTCGGATCCGAGGGGGAGCCGATTGTCGGATCCTTTGGTCAAGGTCGGCTCCCCTTCGGCGTTTGATGTAGTGGAGAGGGCCCTGTTGAGGGTCTCCGGACCCCCGGCACTTGTTCCGGCTCCGTCCCGCGCTCCCTCTGCACTGGGCCAGGCTTCCACCATCCGGCCCCTGGGACAGCCCGCTTCTGTGCCCCAAGTTGCTCCAATGGAACAAGTTGCTGCTTGCGAGGAGTCCTCTGACAGCCCCCCAGAGGATGTCCCTCGCAAGCATACGTGCAAAAGGAGGCACATTGACTCCCCCGAGTCTCTCACAGAAGACACGGACTTGGAGGAAGGGGAAGGCTCCCCACGGTCACCCCCCGAGGATGTCTCATTTGGAGACATCATGGAAATGCTCCGTATAAGGGGGGGGTGGTCTGCCCCCAAGTCTTCCTCGGACGAGTCCGTGTTCTTGGAGGCATTTGAAGCGGGCCCGTCTACCTCTTGGGTGTCCCCTCCTGCCGACCCCCTGGTGGACCTCATTACCACCAGGGCGTGGAAGGAACCGGACACCGTGGAGCCAATTCCTAAGAGGCCCGATAGGATCCTTAGCCCACCGTCCGACCGTGCCCATTGGAGTAAGGGGCCTCCGGTAGATGCCATGTTGACGGCGGTGGCCACCAAGAGGGAACTGGCTCAGGAGAGTCCCTCAGTCCATCCCCCGAGCAAGGAGTCTCGGATGATGGACCGCTTGGGGAAGCGGATGTTTAGTTCAGCGACCTTCTCGGTAAGGGCGCTGAACTACTTGGCACATGTCATTAGGATGCAGCGAGATCTCATTAAAGAATATGCTGCATCTCCCCCAGAGTCCATTTCGGAGGAGGACAGGGTTCTGCACTCCACCCGTATGGCCACTCTTAGGTCAGTTACTAATACCTCTATGCGGCTACTCTCCCACGCTACGGAAGGTGCCGCTAGAGCTGCGGGGCAGGCCTAGTCACTAGACGTCAGGCCTGGCTCCGTCACTGCGATTTTTCTGAGCCCTTCAAAGCGTCATTTGTGAACGCCCCCTTTGATGGTTCTGCTCTCTTTGTCAAAACCGTTCGCAAAACATTGATCCAGAGCGAGAAGGACGGGAAGACGCTGTCTGCCGTCGGAATCCGCTTCTCTGCACCCCAGAGGCCCTACTCTAGGAACCAAAAGGGTCAGAAGAAGATGTGGTTCCGGAAGTCGCAGCAGTCCCAGCCTGCTCCGGACAACCAGTCCTTCCGTGGCAGAGGAGGACAGGGAGGACGCCGCCCTAGAGGCAGAGGGGCTCCCAGAAACTTCGGGTCCAGGGAACCTTTCTCTGAACGGCCCGCGCAGCAACCCTGAGGGGTTGCCCGACTGCTCCACTCTGGAGGCAGTCGGGGAATGTTTTTCAGGGCACCTAGCGGCATGGGAGTCCATAACATCAGACCGCTGGGTTCTCCAAATCATATCCAGAGGATATCGCATCCCTTTCCTTCACCTTCCAAAGTTGAAGTCCCTCCCAGACATCCCACCCGGTCAACGGGAGGCCGCTTTGGCAGAAATTGGCCATCTGCTAAAGAAAAGAGCCATCCAGCCCGTCCCCCCAGACCAGATCGGATCAGGGTTCTACTCCAGGTTCTTTTTAGTGCCAAAGAAGACGGGGGAACTAAGACCAATCCTAGACCTCTCTCTCTTGAATCTGGCAGTCCCCAAAGAAAAATTCCGAATGGTCACTCTGCAATCTATTCTCCCCTTCTGGGAGAAAATCACTGGATGTGCTCGATAGACCTCAAGGACGCACTACCACATCCTGATGGACAGGCGCTCCAGGAGGTTCCTCCGCTTCCGCCTGGGAGCCAGTCACTACCAGTTCGGGCTCCTTCCCTTTGGTCTCACCACAGCACCCAGGGTATTCACCAAAGTTTTAGCAGTCCTAGCGGCCCACCTGAGCCTTCAGGGGTGCAGGTGTTTCCCTACCTGGACGACTGGCTTCTTACCGCCCCAACAAGGCATCTACTTTTATTGGCGCGAGACTCCTTTCTCCATCTTGCTCCTTTTCTGGGCATTACAATAAATACAAAGAAATCCAACCTGGTGCCCACACAGCTCTTAGATTTTATAGGGGCCAGGCTAGACACAAGGAGTTTACGAGCCTTCCTCACTGCGGACAGAGTTCAAAATCTGCAGCTCCAGGTGCGGGCCATTCTCCACTCAAGTTCTGTTCCGACGGAGTTGGTCCTGAGGGCTCTAGGGTCCATGGCATCTGCTATAGCACTTCTTCCTCTTGCCAGGCTCAATATGCGCATTCTACAGTGGACGCTCTTAGTACAGTGGTCATACCTTGCTCTCCCCATGCATCATCCCATTGCGATCAGCAAGGCTTGCAAGCGGTCCCTCTTGTGGTGGCTTCACTCCCGGATCTCCACAGGGCCGTCCCATTTTGTGCTTTCCCCGCCCTCGCCCCGGTGACCACGGACGCCTCCGCCTCGGGTGGGGGCACTTTTGGGCCGGACCATCCAAGGCACGTGGGACGATTCAGAGACCTTACTGCATATCAATGTTCTAGAGATGAGAGCAGTGCTCTTAGCGTTGCTAGCACTTCAGGACTTTCTTCCCTCGGGAACAATTGCGATTCAATCGGACAACATGTCTGTGGTCTGGTACATCAACAAGCAAGGGGGAACAAGGTCTTACCCTCTTTGTCGAGAAGCCATGAGAGTTTGGGAATGGGCAATCTCCACCAACCGCTTTCTAATAGCAACGCACATTCCGGGCCGGTCCAACATCCTAGCGGACAAGCTCAGTCGCACCATTTTGACCCGTTACGAGTGGTCTCTCAATTATCGAGTAGCGGAACGCATATTTGCACGGTGGGGAACTCCTTCATGCGATCTTTTTGCCTCTCCCTCAAACACCAAGTGCGACAGTTTTTTCGCTCTGATACCTCCTCCCGGAGGTTCCCCAAGAGACGCTCTGGTGCATGCTTGGCCACCCGGTCTTCTGTATGCTTATCCACCCTTGCCTCTGATGCTCCAAGTTCTTCAGAAAGCCTCTCGGGTGGGTTGCAGAATGATTCTCATTGCTCTGTTTTGGCCTCGACAGATCTGGTTCCCCTTCCTAAGGTCTCACTCGGTGAATCCTCCTTGGATTCTAGATCCCATTCCGGATCTGATATCCCATCCATCCTGCATACCTCCTCCGAATCTGGACAACCTGAAGCTGACCGCTTGGCTGCTCCAGTTCCACTCTTGATCAGGACTCCCGGTATTTCGTCACCTGTTAAGGCAATTCTGGTGGCAGCTCATAAACCATCCACTAGAAAGGTCTACTGCAGCAAGTGGAAATGGTTTTCTTTGTGGGCGGAGCGGCAAGGCCTGAATCCCTTCACGGTTCCTCTTCCATTAGTGCTTGACTTTCTAACCACTCTTTTTAACGATGGTGCCAGCAGTTCCACAGTCAAAGTACAACTGGCGGCAATTTCTCATTATCACATTGGCCATGACTCTAATCCTCTTATGTCAGCCAAATTGTGTAAAATTTTTCTTAAAGGTACTTTTCTTCTCAGGCCCCCTGTAAAACAAGCGGTTCCTCCTTGGGACCTCTCTCTGGTTCTACAGGCCTTGACCGCCTTCGAGCCAGCGGCTACGGTGGATCTCAAATTCTTGTCCTACAAGACAGCCTTTTGGTAGCCATTACATCGCCTAGAGAGTTTCTGAGCTTCAAGCATTATCAGCTAAACCTCCTTACTTGGTATTTCATCCGGACCGTGTCTACCTCAGGACCAACCCGTCCTTTCTTCCTAAAGTCGCTTCTGAAGCAAACATCAATCAATCCATTAACCTCCTGTTTTCTTCCTAAATATGAAAACAAAGGTGAATATAAGCTTCACTCATTAGATGTTCACAGGCAACTTAGATTTTATCTAAACAGGACGGCTGGTCATAGGCAATCCGACCAGTTGTTTATTTCCTTTGCAAAATTTAATTTGGGCAAGCCAATTTCTAAAGTTTCTCTGTCCCGCTGGATTTCACAGTGCATCTTATTGGCTTATCAAGCTTCAGGAAGCCCGCACCGGAGGGTGTTCATGCCCATTCAACCCGGTCAGTATCTACTTCGGCAGCCTTCAAGGCTAGGATTCCTCTAGATGATATTTGTGCAGCAGCCACGTGGGCTTCATCTCATACTTTTATTTCCCACTATAAGTTGGATCTTGCATCTAGGGGTAGAGCATCCTTTGGCTCGCGGTGCTCCGGAATATCCTTCCATGATGGCCCAAGATTCAGGTAGCTGGGGACTCTGTCCCACAGGTTGCAGACAAATGAATATCCTACTTCAGATTTAGAAGTTATGTACTCACCATAACGTTCCATCTGAGTAGGTGTATTCATTTGTCTGCAACCATCCCGCCCTCCTATCCCCCTGGCCTTTCAGTTTCCTGCATATTCTATGTTACCCTTTTCAGGGTGTTGTTGCTTTGGCAAACTCGATCTGAGGTCATGAGGGTAGAGCAGGGCATTATGGGTGAGGGGAGGAGCTGAGAGCTTGGATCCATAGCTGGAAAACCATGCCGGTTCGGATCCGATATCGGATCCATAACCCACAGGGTGCAGACAAATGAATACACCTACTCAGATGGAACGTTATGGTGAGTACATAACTTCTAATTATAGAACTATACAGGACCGGCCTTAAGTCAACTGGTGCTCTAGGCAAAAGGGCTCCATGGCGCCCCTCCACCACACTAGCTGGTGCTCCCATCTTAGTCTACCTAGACCAAATAAATACTGGGAAAGCGGCCCTGCTAGAGTGGCACCCTAGGTGGCTGCCTTATTGGCCTATACCTAAGGCCGGCTGTGGAACTATAAGTTATATAAAAGATTTATAAAGCATAGGAATGTCTAGAAAATCAAAAATGACAAAGTCATTGTTTGTTAGTTACATTAGACCCAAACATGAGTATGGAATAATAATATGGAAAACCTATAAGAAAACAAGCATGAGTAAACTGGAAAGAGTATAGCAGAAATATACCAATGGCATCCATGTATGTGAAAATTTAAGTTACTATGAAAGACTAAACTATCTGAACTTGTATAGTGTCTCTTATAGATATCTAAGAGGAGATCGTATTCAGGTATATAGGGCATTTAGAGACAACTACCTCTGGGAATGTTTGGGGTTATCAAAAAGTGCTAGATAACCATCAGACAACCTATGTGGAAGATTCTATAGGAATGAGAAGTGTATTAACTGGTTCTCTGAGAGACCAGCTGATGCATGGAACAGACTACCAGACTACATTAAAGCATGCAGTAGTTTAGATATTTTTAAGAACAGCCTGGACACTTATTATGGGAACAAGTGTTTTGGTATATTGGGAAGCTAGAAGGGAATTAATGCCCATGCTTGAAATATTTGTATGTATGTAAGTATGTATGAAGGACTAAGATCTTTCCATCTTCAGTAGCAATCATATCAGAATAATGCCTCACTCTTTCAGTATAAGTTGACCAGTTTTTCACAGAAGAATCAAAAGCAGTCACTTTTCTCAATGTTTTTTTTTTTTTGCTGAATGAATGAATAGAAATCATTGATCATGTTTGTTTACGTTTTAATGACCAAAGAAATGGTCACCACCACAGAAACAGTGAAATACTGGATAAAAACTCTGTAATAAAAAAGGCTGAGTGCTTTTATTTATTTTATATCAAAACTTCATCAGAACCATTCAATACAAACAAATTCCCTCTTTAAATATACTCAACAACTAATCATATTTTTAGTTACATTTAAAGTTGTACACACAACACTTGCACTTATAACTTTTCCCATTAAAATCCCTGTTTAAATTTCCCTTTTTTAGGGGGTGAGTTAAGAGTTCTGTCCAGTTAAATGGCTTTCTTAGAATCTTAGGGTAGACAAATGAACACTCACAATCAGTAAAACTCACGATTATAGGAAATGGCTCATTAGTGACACATGGTCTTTAGTCTCTGTTGAATTTTTCAAAATTTAAAAGTCATTATAATTGCTTTGAAGCCAAAGACTCCACTGTGTAATTTGTTCTTCTATGCAAAAATATGCTACAATACAGATTCTTCAGCAGTCAGTGATTCTGTGTTATCATTCTTTATCCAAAAAGATGGGTAGTTGACCAAGTGCTCAAGTAAAAAAAAAAAAAAACTTTATTATAAGTAACATGGATGAAAGTTTTCATGCTCTAAGGCACTTCATTCTTTATGTTGCAATCACAGCATAAAAATGCTTTTTTTCCCTGACAAAAATCAAACTGAATACACTATTTTGTTGAAAAAAATCAGTAATTAGTTTCTTTAGCTTGCAGAAAACTGCTAATATGGCCTTTAGATAAAAGCCAAAAGTCACTCTACCTAAACTGCTTCTGTGTACCATCAATTGTTAAGCATTTCCTCTTATGCAAAAGGTTATATTTCCTTTACATAATCTCTTGTCGGCAAAATTAGTCTTTCTATAAATAATAATTATTTCTTTTTCGTTATGCAAAAATGTGTATTTCCATATGGATAATCATTTGCATATATTAAATTACTGTTACATAAAATTTGACATTGTATAAGTAAATATCCATTTGTACACAGTTTTGGTGAAACCATGTTTGATTATCTTTCATGGCTCCTTTGTTTGCTTTTATTCAATAGCCTGTTATGGATAATGAATCCAGAACAGTGAGAACTATAGTCTAAGATTGCGATCTTATGGCATTTCATTAGTATTTATGTGTAAGAATGTCCAAGATTGCAAGTTGAACAAAACCTAGCAGAACACAACATCCAAAACAGAAAAATTAAAAGTGTTATAAAGCCAAGTGAAATTTTGACAGGGGGGAAAAATCCAAGTCAGAATTTTATTTTCAACCTGCTGTCATCAGACTTATGATTGACAGTGTAATCTTCATACATCTTAGATGATGCAGTTAGGTGTACTGTGTGTCTGAAATAATACCAGTTCACTTTGTTTTAAGGTGTGGCAAAGAAACAGAGCTCTTAAATTAAATATATTTGCAGAGAATACAGAACATACAATGGTTTATCTGTCTTTAGATATGACAAAAAGATGGGTTGCTAAATAAAGGCTGTTTGCAGAGAATGCAAACCTGAAAGTGGATACCTTGAGAGGATGGGACAGAGTGAAGGGGAATGCTTGAAGATCTCTAGAAACCAGAGGTGTATCATATATAAGGGATAGACAGATTTTAGTGTCAATAATGGAAGTCTACATACACACACACACACACACACACACACACACACACACACACACACACACACACACACACACAGAATAGAAAACAAGCTGAAAATAAGATGGCGTTCTACCTGCGGTGCTCAAGAAGAGTAGCTTTGGATATTCCCCTCTAGTATCTACAACGTGATAAGGAAAGCCAACTTTACAGTAGTGTAAAAATGGATCCTCAATAAGAAACCAAGAAGTCTATGCCATATAATAAACGTGAGTGGGTGACTGTAATGCATAGAAAACATACAGTGACTATTTTAAATGTCATCATCCATCCAGTCATCCATTTCCTAAATCACTTGTCCTGGTAAGGGTTGCAGTATCATCAAGCTAAGCAGGGTAGATCAGACTTCCTTATCCCCAGCACAGGTCTCCAGCTCATTTTGTTGGATCTCCAGGTATTGCTAGGTTTACTGAGTGATATAATCCTTCCAATATGTCCTGATTCTCCTTGGTGCCTCCCCCAGTGGGTTGTATTTGGTACACCAGCAATAGAAGTCACCCAGGGGGCATCTTCAGAAGATACTGAAGCCAACTCAGCTGACTCCCCACAAAAAAGATAAGCAGTGACTTTACTCCTGGATACTATATTGTACCATGGGTAGTACAGTGACTCAACAGAAAAAAAATTGTCTCACAGCTTCGGGGCCTGATATTTAATCCTGACTTTTGGTCATTGTTTGTATAGAGTTTGTATGTTCATAGGTTCTTACTGGGCAGTCAGAGTAAATAATCATATATAATGCCTTGCCATGCAATCCAGAGACTATCATGGGTGAATCTGCCACCCCACTCAGTGAAGACCATACTGCTTGATCCAATAGTACATTTGTGGGTACCCAACTATTTGTCAAGGCAGAACTTGAAAGAAGCTAATGTGTTGCACTCTTTGATATACAAGGAGAGCATGTATGGATTCTTTATGTGATGAGCCTAACTCTCTAAGAGGTCTTACTTATATTGCAATGGGGGTTGAGATCTTTTGCATGAGTATTCTCATTGCCATTATTTCTGAGGTCAGTAAGGTCTAGTAGGATAGGCTCTTTTATAGCCCAGAAGCCAAGGCAAAGAGCACCATGAAAAAGCTGGTACAAGACAGAAAAAAAAAATGCAAGAGAAAGTTTAGACTGGTACATTCCAGATGATGCATTGCCATCTATGACTGGCCTGATGAGGGAAGTCTGAAGGGTTAGTATGATATCCATGAACCTGGAGGATGTACACTTGGTGATTAATTGGACAATTTAGAAGGCTTTCCCAACTATAACTAAGATATTATGACTTGAAGGATATAGTTCATTGTTGCCAAAGGTACCTGGATCTCTAATATCCATGTTGATGTTAAACAGGCTCCCATTTATGCAGTAATCAGTAATACCAACTTGTTTACCAAAGACAACTATGGTCAGTACTCCTCATGTTAGTTTTGGCAAGCTTGTCTTGGAGGATATGCATGTACATGGAGAAAGTCAATAACAGCATCCAGTTTACAGTTATCAGCAAAAATAGTTAGTCATCGACCTTTGGAGTCTGCTTTCACATCAGAGAAGTAGATACCAAAGAGGAGGGCATCAAGAACAGAGCACTAAGGGGTACTGCTAGAGATGTGCCTTTTAGATGAGGAGGTACCACAAATGCTTACTGTGTACCCTCATTTAGAAAGCCAATTTGTACCCCTTTGGGTAACATAGGACTTTATGTCTTGACTAGTGAGTTTGTCAATATTGTCAACATTAGGAATTGTTCTGAATGGTTTTAGTAAAGTCCAGATATTCCATAATGGCATTTGTTCTCCCCATGTGTGAATGGGATTTCTCCAGGTACTCTAGTTTTCTCCCAAAAGCATGTTGGTTGATTGGCTATATTAAACTGTCAACATGTTTATATGCTGCATTTACTACTGCACTTATGGCTAGGGTCATGTCTGAAAAGGGGTCTATGAACCCCACTTATCTGTTTAATAACTGTAGAATAAAATGGAAAAATATAGATCTCCTGATACTCCTGAGCTTCTCAAGCTGTTATAAAAAGTGAATCCATCTACCCTGGTAAAGTGCCTAATACTGCTGCTTGCATCTGTGACCTCATCCTCTGAGGTACTACCTAAAATTCATGCATATGTATGAGGATGGAGGCATAGACTGACTGATAAATTGAGGGCTCTTGCCTTATGATGGAGCTCTCACTTCACCACCACAGTCCAGTACAATGTCTACAGTAGTGCCACCAGTGCACCCATTTGCTGGTTAATCCTCCAATCCCCTCTAGCTTCATTCATGAACAAGACCTGGAAATAGTTGAACACCACCTAGGTTAGCTGTTCCCCCAGCTCCTGAGGACAAGTCACTATTTTCTAGGAAACAAATCATGACTTCTGATTTGGGAATACTGATTTCCTTTCAGCCACTTCACATTCACCAGTAATTGATCCATGGTGTGCTAGAGATCTCACACACTTGAGGTTAATAGGACATCACCTGCCAACAACAAAGATGCAGCTCTTATGCCCCCATGCTGGATACTTTCCAGATTTTGTCTGTACCTTGATATCTTGTCTATGAAAATAACAAAATGGTGGGAATACAAGACCTCCATGCCCATGGTGGAGTCCACAACCACCTTGAAAATATCTGATTACCACTAAGAATATGGACACAACTTATACTCTTAAAATACTATGACCAAATGGCAAGCAGCAATGATCCTAACACCCAATACTGTTGGAGCACTTCTAATATCAAATCGGAGCTATACAATAATATATCTTTTCCAAATCCATAAAACATTTTTAAACAGTTCTGGCAAACTTCAATGACCCGCCAATATTTGTCCAAGGGCAAAGACTTGTTCCATTGTCCCACAGCCAAGACTGAATCCACACTGCTCCTCCTCAAAGACTAAACTGTTGGATGATGTCTTCGTTTCAGCACCCTGTCTTATGCTTTTCCAGGAAAGCTGAGGATGTCACCCCTCTACAAATGGAACATACCTTCCTGCCTCCTTTTTGAAAAAGTGGACCACTACCCTGTTTGCCAATTCAAAGGTACTGTATCAGCCTTCAAATAAAAGGTGAATTTGCCATGAAAACCAAATTATGTTCCACATCTTCCAAATTTCTGGCTATATCTCATCCACTCCTGCAGCCTTGATATAATGGAGCTATTTAATTACTGCAGTGACATTATCTACAATTCCATCATCATCTTCTGTCACTGCTGTCATTGAAGGCATCACTAGATTCAGGAGCTCATCAAAGTATTCTTTACACCTCTCAACAATGTCCTCAGTTGAGATCAGCTTTTACCCACCATTGTTGAGAACAGCTTGGGCAGGATTCTTTCTCCTCTTCCTGGGTCACTGGATCATAACTCTCCATTGTACCTGATTTTTGATTTTTCAAAATATCTCTGATTCTGCATCAGATTTTTTTCAGTAATATCTCATAAAATATTCAACCAAAATCATTGAAAATTAAAATTACTAGAGTGTAACAGACATTAAAGTATGAGACTTCATATTCTTCAAAAAATTTACCTTAATGTAGACACTTTTAGTCTATTAATTTTTGAAGAAAATGCAAGCAATATTTAAAATGCCACTGATTTTTGGACCTTTAGCATGCATTATTTCTAGCTTTGTCTCTGATTTCAGAACTAAGAAATTGAGAATTGTGGCTGTCCAAAAGGCCCTTTTCATGACCTTCCTAAACTCCTCACTAATATAAGCCTTCACTTCATCAGCTGTGATAACTGCTACACAATTGGTTTGTTCATACACATCAGTCAAATCTAGGGACCCTCTCGCAATCATTGTACAAAATAACTCTTTCTTTAACCTGATGATTTCCATGAACACTACAGTCCACTAGTATGTCCTACAATCACTACCATGTATGCATCAACCACCATTTAATTGCAAATTATTTTCAGCATAACCTGTTAAGGTCTTCAATAGATACCATTTAGATATCATATCACTGTTCCCCAAAGGTACATATGAAAAACTCTCATGGAGATTGGAGATAAAGTCATCCTAGGTAGAAGCATTAATGAAGCATTCCCAGAACAATTTCACTATATGTTTCTTATGTCTGTCAGGGCATCTCTTTTGATATCTGACTCATCTCACCTTAAATGGTGATCATTTAGCAACTCAAAACTTCTCTTGACTTGAGTGTTCAGAACATATGACCACAGGTCTGATAACACAAATATAAAGTCACAAAAGATGGTACAAAGTATATCTGTATCATGGTACTGCATATAGTGCTTGTTCTAGACAATTTATGACTAGTATAGCATAGAAGTTTTGAAACAATTTACCACTTGGATTCAGATCAGCTAGATCATGCTTCCCATATAGATCGTGCTTTCCAATCACCCTTCAGATATCTCCATCACTCCAACATGAGAGTTGAAACATCCATAGTCTCTCTGAAGACTTAAGACTCAGAACATCATGATGGCTGTACTCTGATCAACAGCTTAGTTTCAGCTCTCCCAGTGTGAAAAACGAAACTGAAAATAGCCAGTGATATTGTCAGCTTGAATAAAATTCAGTTACTGGTAAGTAAATACACTGCCTGGATTCCAGCAAAGAATGAATTTAGAGAAACTGAAAGATAATCAACAAGAAAAGGTGAAGAGAAAACACTGGCTGGGAAGGATCCTGCAGCTGTTCAACAAAACTCATTTTAAGCTTCAGCTTTGGTACAAGAGATGGCTTCCAGTAATTTAGAGGAAAAATAAATCAAATGTACTCAGAGGTGATTAAAATAAATGAATTATAGAAGGAGTATATCAACTCAAATAACAGGCTGGAAAAATAAAAGAGCTTTAACTAGTTATTAAGATGAACTGATAAAACTGCAAAAATCAAGGGTTGAAATGAAGGAAAGGCTTGCTATATATCAGACTTCTCAAAAAGTGCTGTTTCAAAAAATGGTAAAGTTAGAAAATAAAGTGGAAGTAGCTGACTGCATTCATTTTATGAAAGTACTGGTATTCCACAACGGATTTGTCAACTGAAAGAGCATGTAGAGTGTATGCTCCAAACCTGGCCATTAGTAAAGATACTGTCATACCAGCAGAAAGAGCTGATCCTGACAAAACTGAGGCATAAGGAAATGTATAAAAAATTGGAGACAGCAAATGTTTTTCCAAATGGCTGCACTCCGAACAACAGCTTACTGTCTAGTAAGTACACTGCCTGGATGCCAGGAAAAAAGAAACTAAAGGAGCCTGAAAAAAAATCAACTAGAAAAGGTGAAGAGAAAATACTAACTTGGAAGAATCCTGCAGCTGTTTGGCAAAAAAAGCACTTCAAGATCCAGCTTGCTGCAAGATATGGCTTCCAGTAATCTAGATGAAAAAATAAGTCAAATATGCTCAGAGCTGATTAAAATAAATAAAACACTGAAGGAGTATATCAACTCAAATAAAATCCTGAAAAGATAGAAGAAGCTTTAAACAGATATTCAGATGAGCTTATAAAACTGAAAAAAATCAGAGGTTGAAATGAAGAAAGGGGTAGCTGAATATGAGACTTCTCAAGAAGAGATTTTTCAAAAACTGGTAGAAATAGAGGGCAGATCATGTAGGCAAAATCTGAGACTTTTTGTTGTACCAGAGAAACTTGAAGGAACAGATTGTATTCATTTTATGAAGGCCAAAATAAGCAAATGGACTGGTATTCCACAGTAGGATCTGTTAAATGAAAGGGTACATCATGTGTATGACCCAAGCCTGTCAACTAAGACCTGTATTAATAAAGATGCAAACCAACTAGAAGAAAGAGTTGATCCTGACAAAACTCTGGCAAAAGGGCAAAGTATTAAACATTGGAGACAACAGAGCATTTGTAGAAAATTATTATTTGTTGTAAAACAGGCAAAAGGGAAACAAATTTATTCCAGTAAAAAGGGAATGTTGAGATGCAGGTGTGAGATTCAAGCTGCTGTATCCAGAATATTTTTCCAGGAGGATCAAAGTAAATTTTTGATGCAGAACAGAATAAGGAGGAAATACAAAAGTATGTCCAACAAAAAGTGTGAAATCAAGCAGACTCTGTACTTCTCATTCTTCTGATAACAAAGCACATGAAGAGACTTTGTCAGTGAAACCATTGTTATTATTCTGAAGGAAAATGCATGAGAGACAGAGCAAAGCACAGGAGTTGACTAGAAGAAATGGGTGTACTTTGGAATTGAGCCAGACTCTGGAGTTGGATGATAAACAGAAAGAAGACCAGCAAAGAAATTAGTGAATAAAAAGTGATACTTCAGAGGATTAGTTGCATTTGTGAAATATGGCTGTACAAGTGAAAGTGGAAAGAATGGACTTTTGTTGAACTTGTGGGGAACTGAAAGGCATTTGCCACACTTCATGTCATTAATGTCTGGAAGGACACTGAGGGGAAGAGAAGAGGAAGGAAATGGTAACTAAAACAATTTATTTCTTAACAACATTTTTATAAAACATTTAAATATTTTGCATGTTTTATAGTAAAGCATTTTAAGTTATTATTGTATGCGATAAAGGCCCTAAAGCAAACAGATGCCTTTTTGCTCTTTCTTTCTTTCTTTCTTTCTTTCTTTCTTTCTTTCTTTCTTCTTTTTTAGTATTAGAAAATGTAGGCATTACAATGTGAAAAGAGAAAAAAGGCTAGACAAAAGCATGTTTAAGTTAATAGGCTGTAATCATTGGTTGTTGAGATGGGGTATTGGGTGCAAAAGCACAGAGATATACATAGAGCTGATATGTTTTCTCTTACGTTTGCATAGGTGAATGTCTGGATTAAGACCCTTGGCTTAATGTAATAACAAAGTTTATGTGGAAACAAGTAAATAAGAAAACATTGAATGTAATGAAAAGTTTTCCTTTAGCAATGAATGTTTCAGCTTGTCTTTAGAAGCCTCCAATGGAGGGCTACATTTGTTCTTATGTTTCCATGGAGACAAACTGATTATAGAGCAAAAAAAGCCAAAGCACTGGTTTCTTCAAGGCTAAAAGTTAAAGATTTCTGAAAGCATGTGAGTTGTTTTTCACATCTGGGAGGAGAATAAATATAAAAAAGAACAGACGCTAATTAGTGTAAGGAGTCCCAGAGGCAGTAACATGCATCTTAGCAAGGATAACCTCAACTTTAGATTAGATAAGGCCTGTGTTTGCAGATGTCTGTTTGGAGCAATTGTTCCTATTAAGAGGGTTAAACTTTATTATTTGATGATGTACATCATTTTGTGTGTTTGTGTTAAGTTAACAGGTTATGGGGCTGTCCTGGGGTGTGTTTATTTTTTGTTTGTGGGTTTTCATTAAAATAAAAAGTCTCGTAAAATGTGACATAGGTTCAAATGGAAATGATAAAAAACTCTATAAAGGCTCAACCTGCCAAACATTAGTGGGTACAGGTATCACAAAAGCTGAAAATAGACATTTAAAGATACTGTCATATATCATAATTGGGAATAATGACTTCTTATAATAACAACACTTTCCATATTATCTTGGAATGTGAATGGTTTCACAGGTATAGACAAAAAGGAAAGAATATTTAATTATATTAATAAATGCAGTGTGCAAATAGTACTGCTACAAAAGACACATTTGGAAAGAAATGAGTGTGAATTTGATAAATAAAGGATTTCAGGATGGATATTCAGCAGAATATCAGGAACAAAGGAAAAGAGGAATGCTTTGCATTACTTGCTAGATAAGCTCCAATAGTGATAGAAGAGGAAAAAAGATAATAACAGTAGATTTGTGGTAGTAAAGAGCTATTAAAAAGGGACAAGCATTATTATTGCATGTATTTATATTCTACCTAAAATTGCTGTTTTGGAGCTTAAGAAACTTTTGGGAGAAATAATCAGCTTTCAACAGGGAATATTACTTATAGGTGGAGCTAGAATTTGATGTACAAAAATGAGGATGTATCTAGGGGTCCCAGACAGAAAAATATAACAAAAGAGGGCAGTTTACAGAAGAAAGTTATGAAAATATTTACTATGAAAGCTGTGAATTCAGTAGTAGGAACTCAGAGAATTTACATATTATTCCCCAAGGTATAATAACTGGGCTAGATTAGACAGAAATTATATTTCACAGCAACATGTTCATTTAACTGAGAACTTTGATACACATCCAATAACTATTTCAGATTATGTGCCAATAATAACTATGATAAAACCGCAGGGTAATAAAGTAAAAATGAGACACTGGCACTTCCCTATCTACTTGTTAAAAAGAGAGGAATTTAAGGAATGGGTAGTAGAAATTATTAGGGAATTATTAGGGCAGATTGAAAGTGTCCCATAAGTTTCAGCTGGAGAGTGGGTTAAAATGAAAGTAGAGTTTAGAAATAGGGTAGAAATAAAATAAAAATAATTATTTAGTGGGGTTCACAAAGATTAAAGAATTAAAGAATAAGGGAAATCTCACAGAACAAGAAGAGACTGTAGAGTGCTAAAGAGAAAATAGGGGAATACCTGGATAATAAGCATGAGTTTAGAAATATTGCTGTTAAACAACTGTGTTTTGATAATAAAGCATAAAAATGTTTGGCACAATGACTTAGGCCACTGAAAGTAGAAAAGATTGCTGCCAAACTTAGGGAGCCTATAACAAGAAAAATAACTAGAAATCCTGTAGTGGCATTAGAGATATTTTGGAAATTTTTTGAAAATTTGTATAAAGTAGAGAAATTGGAAAATTAAAAAAAAAACAAAAATATAAATATTTATGGAAGTCTTAAATATGCATATGTTAGATATAGATGAGGCTCAACAATTAACAGTTAAGACAGGAGGAGTTGAGATACAAATGGTAATATATAACCAATGAGCAGGAACGTTTACAGGAATAGATGATATTCTGGTGAAAGTTTAAAAGCTGGGATGGAAGAAAGTGATAAAGCTCTGTAAGGTTTTGTTTAACAGTGTTTTAAAAGGAAGCGAAGCACCAACATTCTGGAAAAAAGCTGTGATGACTGTAATACCTAAAGATGCTAAAGACCCATCAAATCTAGCTTCATATAGATCTGTTTCAATTTTAAATCGTGATTATAAAGTGTTTATGCCTATAATGGCTGAAAGGATGCAAAGGTGTTGCCAAGACTGATAGATATGGATCAGTGTGGTTTTGTGGAGGAACAGCAAACATTTGACAACATTAATAGAACAATGATGATCAAGAGGGAAGCAGAATGTAAGAAAATACTGCTGTTGTTGGTGGGTCTTGATGCAGAGAAAACATTCAACACAGTAAGCTTGGATTTTATGAGCAGGCAATAGAAGCATTTGCAATTCCTGATACAGTATTAATGTTAATTAGAAGGTTATATGAGGGATTGGAAATACCTTTGTTAAAAAAGGGATAATTAATATGGCATATAAAATATTGCAAGATAAGTGTAGGAATCAATCAGTGGAGGTCAGAAAAGAATGGGAAGAGAGATTAGATAAGCAATTCACAATGGAAAACTGGGAGGACATATGTATGACTCCCAAATATGCAACAAAGTCTAAAATATTTAGAATTTTTGCTTGGAAGTGTTTACATAGGTACTTTTATACCCCAAGCAGACTGCAAAGAATTTGACCTCAGCTAGATAGCAAATGTTAGAGATGTGATAGAAGCACAGGCATTCAGAGTGTAATGAGCTGACAGACTTCAAAAAATCCCTAAAGAGTACTCTGTCAGGAATACTGGGAGAGAAAATGAATATAACCTATAAGGTAATGATTTTTATAAGCTGGGGTACCAGATCTGAATTTAGACATAACATGGCCTTGTTAAGCTTAATTCTGCTGGCTGCCAAAACAGTAATTACTAGAAAATGGAATTCAAAGTCCAAACTAACCGTACTTTAAGTAGTGAATATTGTATCAGAGATAGAAGAAGTGGGATCTTTAAAAAAGGTAGGAACAAGTTACATAGAAAACATGCAAATTGTGGGAAGCAGGAAAGTATTTTGGTGGAAGAATGAGGTTTAAGAGAAGCCAGGAATTGAATAATGTATATCATGTTGGTTTGATTATATTATATAGAAGGATATATGTCATGTATAATGTTTCTACATGTGAACGTGTTAATATAGTTTGTTTATGTTTATATAAATGTAAGCTTGTGTATGTCACAAATGATAATTCAATAAAGTTGTTTTAAAAAAAATAGAGACAGCAGAGTATTTGTGGAAAATTATTATTTACTGTACACCAGGCTGAAGAGAAGTGAATTTATCTAAGCAATCAGGGAATGATTAGAGGCAAGAGTAATATTCTATTTGCTGTATCCAGCTGCCTTTAGAATATTTTTCCTGGAGGATCAAATTTATTTTTGCATGCAGAACAGGCTAAGGAGGAAAGAAAAATATTATCCAACAAACAGTGAGCTAACAAACAGAAATAGACTCTGCTTTTAATTCCTCTTGACAATAAAGTTCATAGTAAGACAGGAGTTGAGTAGAAGAATCAGGACTTGGACTTGATAAAGAGTCTGGTGCTGGAGATGAAGATGAAGAGGAAGAAGAACAGCAACATTGCAATTAGTGAATAAATGGGAGACTATAAAGCATCAGTCACATTTGTAAAATATGGTTTTACTAGAAAAATGACTGAGAAAGATTAGACTTTTATTGAATTTGATAAACTTGTTGGACTGAAAGCATATATTTGACTTTAGTTCATTAATGTTTAGAAGGACACTAAAAGGGGAAAATATTTGTAAATAAAACAATGTTTGTTCTTATTAGCATTTGTAACAAACATTCCATGATATATACTGTGTGTTATACACAGTAAAGCAGTTTTGTATAGTGTGCAGTCAGGGGTATTTTAAATGTGTGTGTGTGGGGGGTGTCTGTTCAGTAACCTTTGTATATGTTAAAGATATTTAAGTTGTAAGAAATATAGGCTTTAGAGTATAACAAGAGAGGAAAGGCTGGACAAGGGCAAGTTAATGTTAATATGCTGTGATCATGGGCTGCTGGGGTGGGATAGGGTGGAAAAGTAAAGTTATTATATTATATTAGAAATTTTGATATTGTCTTTTATCTTACAAGGGTGAATGTCTAGATTAATGCCTTTGGCATAGCCTATAAACATTTTTGTACACAAGCAGGCTTGAATAATAAGACAAAATGATGATAGTCACAAAAATTGCTTGCATATGCAAAGATATAATTTTCTTTTCCACTAGTAAATAATGAGTGAGAGTAAAGAAGTCTGCAGGTAAAGGCAGTTGTACATTTTGTTATGAGTGAAATCTGCAAAGATTCATTGCTGACTACTTTTACATGGACATGAGCTGTGTACAGGTGCAGGCAATTAATCTTGAGAGTTCTGAGCATTCTTTGCTGAGGGGAAATACAACACTTAAAGGTACAATGGCAAGCAGTTCAGTGCATAATAAAGTTTGAAATTATGGGAATTGAATAGAAGTATCAGCCTCCCTAGCAGCCTTAATAATTAAATGGATTAAATAGAACAGTGTACAATTTAATTTTGTTAAAGGACTGCCAGTGCAATTTTTCTTAGGGCTGTTTTCTGAATGCATACAGACTGTTTTTCACATCTGGGAGGGGAATAGAGATAAGAAAAGAGTAAACAGTAATCAATATAAGGCTATTGCATGTGCTTTAGCATGGGGAACTTTAGTTTTATGTTAGATTATGTTTGTGGGTGCAGTTGTTGATTTGGGGCAATTGTTCCTATCTGGAGGGCTTAACTTTATTTTTTGAAGATGCATATAGTTTGTGTGCTTGTTCTTAGTTAATAGAAAATTTGGTTTTCTTAAAATATATTTAGTTTTTTTTTGTTTGCTTGTTTGTTTGCTTGTTTTGAGGATTTTCATTAAAGCAAAAATTCTTGAAAATGTGACATAGGTTTAAATAGAAATGAGAAGAAACAACTGTATAAAAGATCAGCCTGACAAACAGTGTGTATATGTAACATACAAGTTGAAAATACGTGTTCACAAATACCATGTATACTAAGTGGGAACAATGGCTTTTTATCCTAATGGCTACAGAGTCCATATTATCTTGGAATGTAAATGCCCTTGCAGTTATAGACAAAAAGGAAAGAACATTGAATTATATTAAGAAATGCAGAGTGCAAATAGCAGTGATGCATGTGACACATTTGGAAAGAAATGGGGTTGTAAATGTGACAGAAAAAGGATTTCAGGATGTATATTTAGCAGAATTATCAGGAACAATTGAAACAGGGAGTAATTATGCTAATTGCTAGAGGTGCTCCAGTAGTGCGAGAAGATGAAAAAAGTCAATAATGGTATATTTGTGGCAGTAAGGGGTTACTGGCAAGGGAATAGGATTATACTGGCATGTATTTATATATCACCAAAACCTGTTATTATGGAGATTCAGAAATTTTTGGGACAACTAATCAGCTTTCATCAGGAAATATTACTTTTAGGTGGGGGACTAGACCTTGATTTGCAATAGTGAGAATGTAGCAAGGGGACCTAGAAGGGAAACTTTAACAAAAGACAGTAGATTTAAAGAAACGTATAAAAATATTTGGTATGGAAGATGTGAATTCAGTAGTAGGAATGTGGACAGAATTTACATATTCTTCTCCAAAGTGTAATAACTTGGCTAGACTAGATAGAAATTATGAAGAGAAAGACTGCAAAGGAATGGCTCCAGTTCAACAAATTCGAATACATTCAACGGAATGTATCCAAAATATCCAATTTTCTTCAAGATCCAAAAAAATAAACCAAAAATCTGAAATCCAGTATAACAAAGCTTTAATGGTACACAAGCACTTTCACGGGTTGCTTCTTCAGGTGTATAACATCAATTAAAAGACACACCTTATATAACCCTAGAAACAGTCACATGACTCTGGTGTTTGAGAGTCAGTGCAAGATGTGATACCTCACATGTTGTTTATTTAGCTATGTGCCAGATATGCAACAAATTTTATATAGGGAAGATGGATCACCCCCTTAGAGATAGAATTAGGGAGCATGTGTATCACATAAAGAAGAAAAGTAGTTTTAATGCATTGGCGAAGCATGTAGCAGCCACAAATGAACAGCATTCATTTAAATTTCTTGTTTTAGGGAGAACTTATATTGATGTTAGGGGAGGCAATATCAAGGCCAGGACTGAGGAAAAAGAAGCAGAGTGGATAGTAAGACTTAGAGCAAATTCAGGTCATGGTCTGAATGATTTTGTACCCATGAGACCTGTGTTGAAGAAAAGACCTTTGAATAGATGAAGTATGATGTTATGTGCATTTTTAAGATTTTGCGTGTAAGTAGTTACATAATTTTAAATGTTTTTAAGATGTTGCTTGATGTTATTTGTGTGTATGGTTTTAAATTTTATGCACCAGAGTCATGTTTCTAGGGTTATTTAAGGTGTGTCTTTTAATTGATGTTATACACCTGAAGAAGCAACCAGTGAAAGCGCTTGTGTACCATTAAAGCTTTGTTATACTAGATTTCAGATTTTTGGTTTATTTTTTGGAGCTTGAAGAAAATTGGATATGTTGGATACATTCCGTTGAATGTATTCGAATTTGTTGAACTGGAGCCATTCCTTTACAGTCTTTCTCTTCATTATTTGTGGACTTTTTGTGCTTTTCTGCAAAGGTGTCTTATTTATTTTGGGTTGTTTTTGTTACATTGAATTCTTCTGCTATTCACCCAATATTATAAGGAGTATGGCCACAGGAATGGAGAATATTGAACTTGAATATGTGCCAGTTCCAAAAGTTAAATAGACTGAAACTAATGTTGAACTGTTTTTATCGAAGGTGAGTGAAGAAGATAACCCTTTGTTTTGCAATAACACAGTTATTGAAGGAGCGGAATCTTTAAATATTGATTATCTGGCAATGAGAAATGAATTACTGTCATTAGAAAAAGATTTGTTCAAGCTAAAATGTGTACAATATGAGAAATTCCATATTGTTGAGCGAATGGCAACAATTTAATATTAACACCAGCTTGGGATATTTAAAGTTATTAGTTGCGGCGGTGGAAAGAGAAGAGATAAAAGTCCGAGACAGCATTAAAAAGAAATATATGGATATGTGTAAAACCTATGCTACTGAGACGTTAATGAAACCAATGTCTGATTCAGTTGATAATTTAGCAGCCTGTGCCAGAAAACTGTTACAGATTAAAATTGAAGAAACTGTACAGAGACCACAAAGATTTTTCTTTGGGTCATATCTTCACTTAGCTGTGAGAGATAAATGAAAGCAAATTACATTCAGTTTCTAATAATTCTAATTATGTGGCACAGATTTTGAATACAAATATTCCCCCTTCACGGTCCTCAGACCATACAGATGGACTGATTGGGCAGTCGGAAGGTGATGGGCATCCTGTAGATGACGACAGCTTGAACGTGTTGACGTCTAGCGTTTTGAATCCAGTGGTGACGCACAACATGGGAGCGAAAAAGAAGACAATTCAAGTTAATGTTGAAGTACACTGTGAAGCAGAACCTGCGATTGAAACTTTTGCTACTAATGCCAAGGATAATCCAGTTTCTTTTTTAAAGGGAACTGGTCCCCTCGGATTGAATTTCCCTCTGCCCGTAAGAGAAAGATCATTAAGCAGGGCAGGGAGAGGACAATTCGGACGATGACAGAGAGGGAGAAGTATGGTAAGGAACAAGAGGAAGCTCAAAGAATGACCTGTGAGCCCTTTTACAATCAAGAAAGCCTTTCAACAAGTAAGACATTAGTTGTCAACTTATCGAATCATATTTTAACTAAATCTGAAGTGAATGTGTTAGAGAAAGGACTGTCATTCATACCAGCAATGGATATAAATATCACTGAAATTATTTTTGATTTAAAATTGTTTACACAAAATTTGACATTAAAATCAATGTTTAGTGATGGAAAGGGTATGTGTGATAGTAGCCTTAGGAAACCAAGCCTTTTTATACCGAAACAAAGCACCTTAATTAATGCTTTTGAACAGATTTGCATTTCTGATATTTATAAAATGTTTTATGAGCAAAAACATGTTAGGGAATGTAGAAAATGGCACAATCTAAGCAAAGAAGAAGTTAAATCAATGCATGACTTAGAGAATAATGAATTTATAGTAATTCGACCAGCAGACAAGGGAGGGCAAACAGTTATTATGAACAGAATTGATTATGACAGCCTTATGTCTGAAATGTTAGATAATACTGTATTTTATCAAATGATTACATCTACACAAAGTAAAAATATGATTTTGAATCTTGAGAAAGAAATTAGATACTTAGAAGAACTTGAACTTTGTGACAATGATATGATATTTTTTAACCTCAGGACCCACTGTTCCTAAAATACAGGGTTTACCCAAACTTCATACAAATTCTACCAGACCACCCATGAGGCCTATTGTGGCTGGGAAGAATTGGTGTATGGAGCCAGCATCTATTTTTATTGAGAAAAATTTAAGACCAATAATTAATAGGTCAAAGTATATTTTAAAAGACACTGAGCACTTTCTTAGAGATTTGTTTGATTTTACTAATGAGGGATGTTTGTCTGAAGAATATTGATTTGTGACGATGGATGTTGTATCATTATTTACAGTTATACCAAATGGCATTGATATTAGAAATGTGAGACATCTATTAGAAATGAATGATGAGTTTAATAGTCAAAAAATAGAGCTGATACAGAGATTACTGAAACGTGTTCTTGAGAATAATATTTTTGTTTTTAGGGAGAAGATCTATTGGTAGAAAAATGGGGTTGCAATGGGCACCCCATGTGCCAATAGTTATGCTAATGCTGTCATGTACAAATGGGAAATGGAACATATCATAGGAGGTAAATATGATAAAATGGTTATGTTTTATAGGAGATTTGTGGATGATCTCTTCCTTTTATGGAGAGGGACTGTCTATCAATTGAATGAATTTTTGGAATTTATTAATAATTCTACAGGTTTTCTTAAGTTTACTATGGATTATTCACAATCAGGTATTAGTTTTTTAGATGTTTATGTAGAAAAGGATAGTGTAGGTAAAATTAGTACAAGAATTTGCAGGAAAACTTGTCATGCTAATAAGTTATTGAGCAGAGATAGCATGCACCCTAACTTTATATTTAGAAACGTAGCTCAAAATCAATTCTTAAGAGCATCAAGACTAAGTGTCAAGAAGAATGACTATGAAAATCAATTAGAACTGACAGGGAAAGAACTTTTAGAGAAAGGGTACGATGAGAAAATGGTCATGAAAAATATGGAAGAAGTTGTGAGAACAAGAGAAACTAAGGTCAAACCATACTTCTTTAAGAAAACTGTAAATAGAAAGGAACATCTAAAAAATGACAAACTAAGAATGTGTTTAAGCTATTCCAGAGATGTCAAAATATACACTGATATTATTAATAAACACTGGAATATATTGACCACAGATGGTCAAATTAAAGAGCTGGTTGGAATGAATCCACAGTTCTCTTTTAAAAATAAAAAGTGTTTGAAAAGAAGATTATGTATAGATAGAGAATTAAAATCAAAATTTGATACAGGGGCAAAGAATACCACACCATGTGGAAAATGTCATTTTTGTAATTTTATTTCTAAGGAGACACATTTCAAACACCCTGACACTGGTGAGATTTTTATTTTGAGAGTTAGTGCAAGATGTGATACCTCACACGTTGTTTATTTAGCTACGTGCGAAATATGCAACAAATTTTATATAGGGAAGACGGATCGCCCCCTTAGAGATAGAATTAGGGAGCATGTGTATCACATAACGAAGAAAAGTAGTTTTAATGCATTGGCGAAGCATGTAGCAGCCACAAATGAACAGCATTCATTTAAATTTCTTGTTTTAGGGAGAACTTATATTGATGTTAGGGGAGGCGATATCAAGGCCAGGACTGAGGAAAAAGAAGCAGAGTGGATAGTAAGACTTAGAGCAAATTCAGGTCATGGTCTGAATGATTCTGTACCCATGAGACCTGTGTTGAAGAAAAGACATTTGAATAGATGAAGTATGATGTTATGTGCATTTTTAAGATTTTGAATGTAAGTAGTTACATAGTTTTAAATGTTTTTAAGATGTTGCCTTGATGTTATTTGTGTGTATGGTTTTAAATTTTATGCACCAGAGTCATGTGACTGTTTCTAGGGTTATATATGGTGTGTCTTTTAATTGATGTTATACACCTGAAGAAGCAACCCGTGAAAGCGCTTGTGTACCATTAAAGCTTTGTTATACCGGATTTCAGATTTTTGGTTTATTTTTTGGAGCTTGAAGAAAATTGAATATTTTGGATACATTCCGTTGAATGTATTCAAATTTGTTGAACTGGAGCCATTCCTTTGCAGTCTTTCTCTTCATTATTTGTAGACTTTTGGTGCTTTTCTGGAAAGGTATCTTATTTATATTGGGTTGTTTTTGTTACATTAGATAGAAATTATATTTCACAGAAGCTTGTGCTTTTAATTAAAAGATTTGACACATATCCAATAATGATTTCAGATCATGTACCAATAAAAACTAAGATATAAATGCAGGTAAATGAAGTAAAAATGAGACAGCGGAGCTTTCCCACCCACCTACCTGTTAAAAAGAGAGGGATTTAAGGCATGGGTACTGGAAACTATTTGACTTATTAGGGAATGTAGAAATATCTTCAGCAGGATTAGCTAGTGAGTGGAGTAAAATGAAAATGGAGTTTACATATAGGGTAGAAATTAAAGAGAAAGATATGTGGTTAAGAAGCAATAGGAATTACTTAGAGGGGCTGACAAAGGTTTAAAGTATTGCAGAATAAGGGAAATCTTACAGAACAAAAAGAGGAGCAAATGCAGAATGCTAAAGAGAAAAATAAGTGAGTATCTGGATAATACGCATGAGATTAGAAAGACTGCTGTTAAGCAACTAATTTTTAATAATAAATCCAGAACACAAAAACTTTTAGTATAACAACTTAGGCAACAAAAAGTAGAAAGGTTGTCACCAAACGTAGGAAGCCTATAACAAGAAAAATAACCAGAATTCCTGTTGCGGTATTAGAGATATTTTGGAAATGTTATAAAAATTCGTATAAAGCAGGGAAATGCGGAATTCAACAAAGAGCACAAATGAAAATATTCATGGAAGACAAATATGCCAATGTTAGATATAAATGAGGCTCAACAATTAATAGTTAAGATAGGAGGAGTTGAGATAAAAATTATATCAAGGTTAGAGGTAGATGAGGCTTGGCAACTAACAGTTAAGATAGGCAGGGAAGAGATAAAAATGGTGATGTGTATTCAATATTCAAGAAAGTCTCCAGGAACAGATAACATTCCTGTGGATGTCTAGAAGTTAGGATGTGAGAAAGTCATAAAGATCTGAAAAATTTTGTCTGATAATATTTTAAAAGGAAGGGAAGCACTAACATCTTGGAAGAAAGCTCTATTGCCTAAAGACAATAAGGACCCATCAGACCAACTTCATATAGACCCATTTCAATTTTAATCATTATTATAAAATATTTATGTCTGTACTAACTAAATAAATGGAAAAGGTATTGCCAAGAATTATAGATACGGATCAGTTTGGTTTTGTGGAAAGGAAGCAAACATTTGACAGCATTAAAGGAACAATGATGAATCAGAGGGAAACAGAATGTAATAACATTCAGTGTTGTTTTTTTGGGTCTTGATGCAAAGAAAGCATTCTACAGAGTAAGCTGGGATTTTATGAGTAGGGTAATGGAAGCATTTGCATTACCTGATACAATAATAAGGTCAATTAAGAGGCTATGTAAAGGATTAGAGGCAAGAATTAAACTGGGAATGTTCTTGCCTTATACGTTGTCTTTGAACAGAGGAACCAGGAAGGGGTGTCCTATCTCCCCTTTATTATTTGCTTTATATTGAGAACCATTGGCAAAAAAGGAGGGACTCAGAAATTGCAAGGATGTAATTGATATGGTAATCAAGAAAAGTTGGCTTTATTTGCTAATTATATTATTTTGTACCTGATAAATCCAGAAAATGACATATCAGTGCTGTGGAAAATTTTTAGACAGTTTCATGTTTTTTCACGATATAAAATCAATGAAGATAAAACAGAGACTATAGCCTTAAATTATGTACTCACACACCAATTGATTTGGCAATACCCATATTTATCAGGACACAATAAGATGAAGTATTTAGGAGTATGGATTGAAAAGGCTTCTGTTCTTGTTTATGGATATGGATAATAAGATAAAAGCAGTGAAAATATTTTTAGGCCTTTAGTTTTTATATATGGGTCAGGCATATTTTTATCAACCAGATGAGAAGTTATAGACAATAATTAATAAAGAGTTAAAGAAAATATTTGTGATGGGAAGAGGGCAAGAGTTAAGTGGGATAAGTTGATCATTCTAATAGAACAAGGTGGTTTAGGATTATTTCATATGAAGGGATATTTTAGAGTGACACAGTTAAGGCCCATATACATAACATAAGCAGACAGTTATAATTCAAAATGGAAAGGGATAATGACGGAGTAGGGGGGAAGTTCAACAAATAAAGAGAGAATAGAATTTTGGATGCAGATCCTTAAGTAGTATGATAATAACCAAACAGAATATTATATTTATAAACTGGCAGAAAGTATTCTAAGAACTAAGCTAACATAAGAATGGAGAAATGAGATTTTATCAATAGGTATGACTACAAGTAGGAGTACATAAAATAGGCAAGAGGGAGCTAGAACTTACTGGAGAAAACTGGGAAAGGAACCAAGGTAATGGGAGCAAATAACTAGAGATGGAAAGTTAATGGATTGGTATGAGGCCAAGAAGATGTTTAGATGTTTAGTGGCTGCCTTCTCTACCAGAAATTAATATCAGATTATAGGCAAAGAGAAAGGTTATAGGAGATCTTAAGTGAAAGACCTGCTCTGGTAAAGTTTTAGATGAATATAGAACAGAAGCTGCAGTTAAAAAGGAGATAATTAGTAGGGCATATGAATTAGTGCATGATAATTTTAAAAATCAATCAGAGAAGGTTAGAAACGATTGGAAAGAGAGTATGGAAAAGCAATTTACAAGAGAACAATGAGAAGACATATGTAGGGCTCCCAAGTATGCAACAAAGTCCTGAAAATTTAAGATTTTTTGCTTGGAAGTACTTACTTCAAAGAATTGTTTCCCAGGTAGATGATATATATTTTGAGAGTATAATGAGTTGGCAGAGTTTAAAAATTCCCAACAGAGTACCATGACAAAAATATTGGGTGAGTAAATGGGTGTAACTAAGGAATGATTCTTTTTTGCTCAGACACAGGGTCTGAATTCCCTAGTACTAATAATGCCTTAAGTTTAATTTTGTTGGCTGTCAAAAAACAATTACTAGAAAATGGAAATCAAAATCAAAACCAACTGTATACAAAGTATTAAATATTGTAAAAGAGATACAAGAACTGGAAGAGAAGTCTTTAGAAAAGGGAAGGAGTGAATTGCATATACA
Organism: Protopterus annectens; assembly: GCF_019279795.1. Classification (NCBI taxonomy): domain Eukaryota; kingdom Metazoa; phylum Chordata; order Ceratodontiformes; family Protopteridae; genus Protopterus; species Protopterus annectens. The sequence continues at coordinate 535,323,621 of NC_056741.1, forward strand.
TTGTGGAAACAGTACAAGCAGAATAATGTGGGGTGGAGAAGAAGTAAGGATTAAGAGAGGGCATGAATTCAGCAGATTATTTAATGTCAGACTGATTATAGTTGCAAAGAAAGAAAAGATATGTGTGATGTATAATGTATGTAAATGGAAAATGTTAATATAGTTTGTTTTCTTTTGTGATAATATATGTTTACACATGTCTTAAGTGATAATTTAATAAATGTATTAAAAAAGATTCAGCAAATCTATTAGGTGCATATGAATAAACAAAAGAAGGAAGAAAAAATACTTTCTGAATTAACTAATGTCTGGTGAAACAAGATGGCTGAAAGAATGAGATAAAGGGCAGTTACATATGGCCATCTTCATGAACATGCATTTCAGAATTTCAGACCACATGATGCATGTTATTTAACCTAGATTAAGTTGACAGTTTCTTAAATATTACATCTTCTTTTAAGATAACTTTTTCACTTACTGTACTAATATTGGTTTAAATATGCATAGTTACTATGCACTTTCTTTTTAGCACATACTGTAGACTTCTATATGTCAAGGTATCTCATCTTAGAACTTATGCATACTTCATAATTTCAATGGGAAACATTATTTTTTATATTTCCTAAAATACAGGGATGTTTCATTGTTCATTTTTGCTTATAATTTTATAAATGTTTTTATATAAGGCCAAAATACTTCATTAGTGCAATGTGTGGAAGCACTTTTATATGCATATATATAAAAAAAACAAAACAAAAAAAAACAAAACATTTCAGTGCATTCAGTCCCTGGACTGGCCTGTGTATTTTGCTACCTTTCTCAGTAATCTACTATATTATATATATGGAACAGCCCATAGTCTGATCTTTTACTGTTACCATACTATATCTGGGGTACTACCTTCAGACAGTCTGTCAGGCAATTCTGGATTCAGATGATCTCTTCTTAGATTTTTGCTGCTTCTGTAAATGTCCCTATAGACACCTTCTGAAATATCTTTGTAAACAACTCTGAACAGAAGTACTGGCTGGAGGCTTCTCAAATTCATTTTTATGCTTATCTCAGTCTGTTGGCATGTATTCATGTTGAAAATATATACAGTTTCTCTTCTGCAACTCTGTGTCTTCAGAATGAACAACACGTTATTTTGCTTGTTCACATTTCTTTGCGCCCATCTTTACTGTGGAACTATGATGCACTCTCACTCTGTACTCTCCTTTCAAATAAGATAGATGTCATTCTCTTTAATCTGGACGAGTTTGCTTTCACTTTGTTTTGTCCTGAAACTATACTTTCAGACTCAAATAAGGAAACAGTGGATTGAGGTTTTCCTTTAGTCCATTACCCATTAATAGAAAAACAGGTAAAACATGCATTATTGTCTTCTGCATATCTGATTCTCTCAGTTACAGTTGCAGAAAGTGCGCACATTGCAAAGGAAGGTTTGTATACTACAACAAATTGACTGTTAATGCTCTTCAGTTTATCAGTTTTTTCATACTCAGACCTGTCTTCTCAACTTTGCCACTGATATATGGATTATTCATACTACAGGTCATGTGCTGATAATTCATACCTCTCAAGTGTACCTCATTACGAGGAACGTACCTCATTTGGGGTCTTAAAAAAATCATGTTCCTCAAAGTTCCTCAATGTTCCACATTGAAAGACCCTATCACACATTCAGTGTTAGGAATTTTTTTAAGTAAAATCCATGGTAAATAGAAATTAATCATATTAATTCATTAAAAGATCTTCTTTATAAGTAAAACCAGCATATTTTAACCATCCTATGGCCTTCCTAGTTGAAGTTGTTAGTAAGCCATTAGTATGTGTTCCACATTTTGCCCATTTGTTCCACATTGTGAGGGCTAGCGTTCCTCATTTTGGAGATGGAAGGTTGAGAGCTAGGGCTGATATTCCCACTGCTCTGAAAGTCTCTTGAATCCCATTCCTGCATGTTGTGGACAGTTATCTGAGGCAATTACTTGAGATATTACATGTCTTAAAAACACATCTTTAAGTGCCTTGATAGAAAAAAAATGTTTGCTGTACCATATAACTTTCTGACTTGTGGAAACTGAATAATAGCATATATGTGAAGTACACATGGTCTCTGAAGTGACACTAACCCATTCTGGCTTTCTGACATTGTATAATAAATCATCTATCCTCTTGAACTATTGCTGCAATATACACCACACACAGAACAGTCTCTCATTTGCTCAGTTTGTATGACACAGCGTAGGAAACACAACATTATTCCTTTACCCTTCACATTTATCAGATGTACTCTGTTGTATACTTGCCACAATTTCTTTCTGTAGTGTAAGTAGGCACTATAACTTTTTCTGCTTTGAATAACACACATAAACAGCAAGTCTTGTATGAGGATTTTTTCTTTAAATAAAAAGTATGGTTTTATATTACTTTACAGCAAACTGCTACTCTGACCAGCCTTTCCCAGTTAAATCTCAAAGCTTTCTTAAATTAGGTTTACATTGAGTATGTATGTGAAAGCACTTCAGCTTCTGTTTAGTAATGGACAGCTGTGTGATTGCCAATGTACTTCAGTTTCTCCCCTTAAGCAAATCCTCTGGCTGCTCTGGTACATGCATATGACTCAAGATATGTGCTACATGCATTTCCTTGCATATCTTCTACTTCACATTTAAGTTATACGTCTGGAGTCTTGGTGGTGCCTTGTACAAGGAATTCTTCTTTATGTATTTATGTGTTTATTTGTCTATTTTCTTAAGTAGGGATAACAGAACATTCTGTGCCACCCAGCCACTGCTGAAGACCATATATATATATATATATATATATATATATATATATATATATATATATATATATATATATAGCACAGTGTCACAATTGTCAAACATTAATGGAAAATGAAATAAATTATTAAATAGACTGTATAGCAGATCATGCTCTGATTTACCAAAACAGATTTCCCATAAGTATATTGAAGGGACTTTTTACATTCATAAACTATGAAAACTATATATTTTTCTCTTTGAGTATATCTCTTTTGGTATTTCTAAAGGCTTTTGTGCTATAAGTAACTGATTTAACTTCTTCAAAAATTGCTGCATGAGTACCATTCACATCAGAATACCTCAGAGTGGATGCTTCAGCAACTTACGTTTTTAGCATTTTAGAGCTTTTGTCTTGCTTTGTACTCCAGGATTATTCTATGTAATATTCCAGTAATGCTCTTAAGAGCAAACTCACTTCAGACAATTTTAGAATACATTTAGATACTGCATTTGTAGAAACTGTAAGACATCTGGTTTGTCCTTAGTCTGAGGTACTTGCACTGTGGCTCTTGATGATAAGACCTCACCCATACATCTCAGGTCTGTAATTCTGATATTGTGATTTTTACAATTTTGTTTAGTTTAAGATTATTTTGTTTCAGTTTTATCAATAATTCAGTTAATTTTGCACCATGCTGTTCCTTTGTATGGTTACATCCTAGTTATCATTGATTATATAAATAACATCACTAAATCCTTATAATTTGCACATGGCTCTCTGAAACACACCAGTTACTAATAAAATGTCAATTGGAAGTATTTGAAATTTGTAAATTATCCCAGTTAAAATGAAACTGCACAGCCTGGAAGTGTCATTGTCAAACCTTATTTGGAAAAAAATCCCTGATTTGCATCAAGTACAGAAAAGTACTTTTTTTCTTTGGTATGACAGATACTGCTTCTTCATTTGTGCTAAACAGATAATAGTTCTTTATAGCTTTATTTATCTTTAATGGATGTATACATATGTGTTTTGTCTGAGTTTAGTGAATTAACCATGCTGCTGACCTTCTCTCTACATTCTGTTTGCTTCTGAAGCAGACATTTTCTCTATGCATCTTAACTCTTTCTTAGTTCTAGCCCACAGAGCTGCTGGAACTTTCCTTGGAGCACATACTATAGGTTTTACTGTTGAATCTGTCTATGATAAAAGTACAGTTTTGTACCTACCATAAATGTAGATGTTCGAGTGTATACACTGCTGCAGTCATTACACTTGGGTTATCCTGCCGTCAGGTGGTTCCCCAGTCGGCCTGAGTTCCAAAGTCTTGGTCCGGCGTCGGTTGCTGTCGCCTCCTCCCTGACATCAGTGTGACAGGGGTATATAAGATGCAGCCGATGCCATTTACTTCAGTTTTTCTTGGCCCAGATGTCAGGTGCCTCTAAATAGGTAGCCAATTCCAATTGCTAATAAAACATACATAAGAAAAGCAAAAAACAACTTACAGCTACCAGCGAATACTCCCCATAGGTAGTAAGGGTAGAATACATAGGTACGTACCAGCCAGTTAGAGCGGAAGGAGGGAGGGTACCCTGGACTGCAGCAGTGTATCCACTCGAACATCTACATTTATGGTAGGTACAAAACTGTACTATGTTCATTGTGTTACACTGCTGCAGTCATTACACTTAGGTAGAATCCCAAAGCTGAGGTAGGGTGGCTGGTTCTATAAGGCATTAGGGGTGGCTATAAGGCCCTGCAGCACTGCAGTGGTGAAGCCAGCTCTGGATTTAGAGTATAGAGACAGATGGTAATGCTTGGTGAAGGTATGTACAGAACTCCAAGTTGCTGCTTCCAAAATATCCTTGGTAGGTACTCCCCTGAGGTAGGCAGTTGAAGTGGCTGTTGCCCTGGTGGAGTGAGATCTAATGCTGTTAGGTACAGGTTTTCCATGGTATGTGTAGCAGAAATGTATACAATGTCCTATCCATTTTGAAATAGTCTGTTTTGAAATGGCTTTTCCCTGTGCTCCTGCAGCATATGCTACCAATAATTGCTCAGATTTTCTGAAAGCTTTGGTTTTGTCCAAGTAGAAGCGTAACTGCCTGTGAATGTCCAAAGAGTGCAGTAGTCTCTCCCCTTTATTCTGTGGTTTAGGATAAAAAGTTGGCAGGTGAATAGTTTGGTTTAGAGCCACACTGGATACCACCTTTGGCATAAACGTAGGCTTAGTTCTTAAAGACACCCTGTCCTGGTGGAAAATGAGGAAAGTTTCCACTGCCATTAGTGCCTGTAATTCTGAAACTCTTCGTGCTGATGTTATTGCCAGGAGCAGAGCAGTTTTCCAAGAGATATATTTTAATTCTCTGTGTTAGCTGGCTCAAAAGGAGTTAAAGTTAGTTTTTCCAAAACAAAGTTGAGGTCCCAGGTTGGAGTAGGTGCTCTACGGGGTGGTCTTATGTTTTTAGCCCCTCTGAGGTACTGTTTTAACAGAGGATTAGAGAGGATTGGTGGATCCATGTTGTAATGAGCAGAAATGGCAGAGGTGTGGATCTTGATGGATGAGAAGGAGAGGCCTTTGTCCAGCATCTCAGTTAAGTATTGTAGTATCTGAGGAATGTTTGGGACAAGAGGGTCAAGGCTGTGAGCTTGGTTCCAGGCACAGAATCTCTTCCATTTATCTGAATAGGCTTTCCTGGTACTAGGCCTTCTGGCCTCCAGAATGACATCCATAACAGCTTTGGAGAGAGGCATTGCTTGCTTGACTAAGGAATCTTCCATGCAGCTAGGTTTAAGGTCTTTAGCTGGCTGTGTAATATTTGACTGTTGTGCTGAGTCAGCAGATGTGGGATTTGAGGCAAAATCCAGGGTGGTTCTTGTGCTAAGCTCCTTAAGATTGGGTACCAGTGCTGGCGTGGCCAGTCTGGTGCAATCAGGATCATCTTTGGCTCTTCTTGCCTGGCTTTTATGAGTACCTTTGGCAGGAGAGGTAGTGGTGGGAAAGCGTATACTTGTAGGTTCTCCCAGCTGAATGAGAGGGCATCCACTTTCCATGCTTGTGGATGGTAACTTCTTGTGCAGAATTTTTGTAGCTGGCTGTTTATTGGGGATGCAAACAGATATATGTCCGGGCTCCACCATTTCCGTGTTATCATTCTGAATATTTGTGGATTCAATTCCCATTCATGGGGATCCATGATGTTTCTGCTTAAGTCATCTGCCAGTGTGTTTTTCTCTCCTGGCAGGAATTGTGCTTGCAGATGAACTTGAAAGTTTATAGCTGTGTTCCACAAGGTCATGGCTTGTCTGCATAGGGGGTACGAGTGAGTGCCCCCTTGCTTGTTTATGTACCACATAACTGTGGTGTTGTCTGTCTTTAGCAGTAGTTGTCCTGGATGCAGCAGGTCCTTGAAAGCTATAAGGGCATTTTGTACAGCTATCATCTCTTTTTGATTGATGTGAAGATGCCTTTGTTCTGCGGGCCACGTGCCCTGAATACATTTGCCTGCCATGTGTGCTCCCCAGGCGTAATCCGATGCATCTGTTGTCAGTGTTTGCCTGGATGTGGGTTGTGTAAAAGGTTGTCCCTTATTGAGATGACAAGCTTGAGCCCACCATTGAAACTCCTGTTGAAGGCAAGGGATTAGTGGTATAACTGTTTCCAAACTTTGACAGTGTTGAGACCATACATTCTTTAGGTACCATTGTAGTTTCCTCATATGCAGTTTGGCATATGGAATTAGTAGTATGCAGGATGCCATATAACCCAAGGCCTGTAGAATTTTTCTTGCAGGGAGTTGGGTCTTTGTTGCCATCAATTGAAAGTATTGAGTCAGTTGTCCTTGCTTGTCTGGCGTGAGATAAGCCATCTGGGCTGTTGTGTTCAAGCTGGCACCCAGGAATATAATCTCTTGTGAGGGCACTAGTTTTGATTTATTTTTGTTTACTGTGTACCCCAGGCAACTTAATAACATTTTTACAAACTCCAGATGCTTTAGAAGAATGTCCTTGCTCTCTGCTTGAATCAGGCAGTCATCCAGGTACTGATAAATTTGAATTCCTTTCTGTCTGCAAAATGCAATTACTGGTGCCAGGCACTTTGTGAAGACCCTGGGCGCAGTAGATAAGCCAAAGGGCAGTGCAGAGAATTGGTAGTGCATTGAACCAGCTATGAATCTGAGGTATCTTCTGCAGTTTTGTCTGATAGGGACATGCAGGTATGCCTCCTTGAGGTCCAAAGTCATGAGCCAAGCTTTCTTGCCCAGCATGGGAAGAAGCTGCTGTAATGTCAACATTTTGAATTTCGGAACATCCAAGTAAGTGTTTAGAGAAGAAAGATCCAGAATGGGCCTCCAGGCTTTGTCCTTTCTGGGTTCCAGAAAGAGTCTTGAGTAAAATCCTTGTCCTTGCTCTTGTGATGGTACCTTTTGAATAGCTCTCATATCCATGAGTGCTGTAATTTGTTTTTGAGCCTCTGCCCATTGATTTTGTGGCAGATTTGGCATTCCTTTTAAGCTTGGCAGAGTGTGAAAGTGGAACCTGTAACCTTGAAATACAATGTTGAGAATCCATTTGTCTTTGGTGATCATTTGCCAATTGTGGTAGAAGAGTGCCAGTTTTCCTCCCAAGGGGGCTGCCATGAGGGATTTGTTTGGCAGCTGTAGTAGGAAGTGATTGGAGATGCTTTTTATATGGTCGGGGCCTGTCTTCCCCTTCTTTCTGGCCTGATGCAACCCATTGTCGAGGCCTGTAAGGACCTTGTGTTTGACCTCTACCTCTTGGACATCTGTATCTTCCCCTTTGAGGTCTGTCTATAATTGGAAAGGACCAATTCTTAGTTGGCCAGTTTTTGCTAAATCTAGGAGGCTGAACCTGTAAGAAATCCTTCACAGTTTGCATAGATTTTGCCTTATCCTCCATTTTCTTTAATACTTCTTCTGCCTTAACTCCAAATAACACATCCTGCTGCAAAGGTGCAGCATCCAATAATTTTGCTTTAACATGATCTGGTAACGTATGTTCTTTTAACCAAGCATGTCTTCTAATGACAGAGTCTGTAACTGCTGCTCTGCAGGAGGCCTCTAGAGAATCAAAACCACATTGCAAAGTATGCTTTCCCACTTGTTCAGCTGCATGCAATAAATCCTGCATTTCTTTAAAATTAGGAGGATCTGATTCTGGAAGAATTTTTTGTTTTAACTGAGACAGTAAAAACTGCTGATATTTTAGCATGTGAAACTGGCAATTTAAGGCTCTCATTGCTAAAGTTGCAGATGTATATACTTTCTTTCCCCATCTGGCTAATGCTCTGGAATCTCTGTCAGAGGGAACTGGATTCTTGGCTGATGAGGCCTTAACTCCTTTGGGTCATTGAGAAATAGCTTCAGGGCTTTTATACAGAAATTTATGTGAGTCAGGGACTCTGTAGTATCTGTCAGGTTTAACAGGGGCTGGAGGTAAGGAATCAGGGTTTAAGCTGGATTCAGTATACACATCATCCACAATTTCTAACACTGGCAGAATAGCAAGGGGTCTGTGTTGAGGTAATAAAAGGAAGTCTCTGAGCCTTTTCTTGGATTCAGAGTAATCCTGGCCTTCCCAGTGGAAATGCTCCCTCATGGTATGTAGGGTTTCCCCAAAGGAGTAGTCCTCAGGCGGTGAGGCTGATGGAATTGATTCCTCAGCATCAGAATCCTCATAAGGGGGTAAAGAGTATCCTAGGCCTGAGGATGAATCAGAAGAGATGGACACCTGGTCAGATGAGTCATAGTCTGCATCCTGTCTAGGCCTTTTATCAGGAGGGGGATGGGACCCCCTGATCAGAGTGATTAGGTCTTCGGCCATTTTGAGCATTTGTCTTTTAGGCATGGAGGTCTGTCCTGGAGAGTGTTGTATTTGTTTCTTTGATTTTAAAGGCGGCTTAGACTTAGCTGAGGCTTTAATGCTTAACTGAGTAGGTCTGAAGACACCCTCTGAAGCTGTGGGTTGCTCGGCTACTCCGGATCCCTCTGAAAGCTTAGTCTTGGTAGGCTGAATAACTTGTGCATCTGAAGGCCCAGCCATCTCCATGTGGGAGACAGAGGCGGCCTGTGGTTCTACAGAAGCGGTCATCAGGGGCTGTGAAGGTGCCTCACTGAAAACCGGAGAACCGGCGACTGGCCTAGAAGAGGCTTCGTTGTCAGTTTTGGGCCTCGGATGCCTATCCTTGTCTTTGCGCTTTTTGTGTATTCCGGTCATCGGAAGTTCTGATGGCATGGTATAATTGAATTTTCTACCAAAATAATGTCGGGCGAAATCAAACCAACGTTTAATAGTGCGCTTGTTAAACCTAGCACAACACCGACAACCAGTGATGTTGTGGTCTGGGCCTAGGCATGGGATACAATAGGAATGGAAATCCTTATGAGGTATTTGCTTCCCGCAAGAAATACAGTTATTAACTTTTACTGACATCAGTCTGAGGCAAGAAAAAGTTTCCCCAACGGGGTACTTAGCTTTATAGAAGACTTCGGTTCTGGATTCGGAATGAAAATCTCAGGAGACGGCCGACCGGCACTTGCGAACTGCTTTTGCTTCAGGCACCGCACAGCAAGAAAGACTGAAGAAAATTGCGCCAGCTGCATCTTATATACCCCTGTCGCACTGACATCAGGGAGGAGGCAACAGCAACCAACGCCGGACCAAGACTTTGGAACTCAGGTCGACTGGGGAACCGCCTGACGGCAGGATAACCCAAGTGTAATGACTGCAGCAGTGTAACATGATGAACATATTCTGGTAAACAGTCCAAGCCAGTAAATACATTTTTGAACTCTTCAAGTCAGAGGTCAACAACCTAAAAGATAAGGTCTATTGTTTCTTGGTTTAATTTGTTTGGTAACTAAATATTATAAGAGCCACAATGGATGAGGCTTCCTCACTACAAAACTAAATACTACAGCTATATAAGTAAACTTTCCACAACAGTAGATGTTTGAATGATTACTGCTGCAGTAGCCCAAGCCATGTGGGTTATAGCCAGCATAGGATATTACAGCCAACCAGTTTCCAAAGCTTTAGGATACCTTCCACATACCAAATGATTAGTTATCTCCAGATGAGCTGAATTAAACAGGCAGGTGTGGGTTCCAAGCCCTAAAGAGCTTTTACACTGACTGAGAAAAGGGAGCTAGGCCCTGAGAAGACATTGCTAGGAACAACAAAAAATAAATGTCCACTTACACAGCTGCTCTATGTTCTTCATGTTGATCACTGCTGCAGTAGCCTAATCCATATGGTGCCCCTGGAGAGTGGTTCTCACAAAGCCTGACTTAGGCCTGGAGAAAGAATCTAGCTTGCAGTGCTTTGTAAAAGTATGTACAGAGGACTAAGTTGCTTGCTTTAGAATACTTGTAGAATCCAACCCTTTCCAAAAAACATTGATAAACCCAAGGACCTGGTAAAATGTGCCTTAACCTTGCCTGGAATAGTTTTGTTGTGGTGGGAATAACAAAAGGCAATAGCCTGAGACAGCCATTTGGAAATAGTCTGCTTTGAAACAGATTGCCCTTCTTCTTCTTAACTTCAGAAGAAATAAACAACTGAACAGAAATTCTGAAAGATTTATTTCTGTCAACATTGTACATGAGTTGCGTATGGACATCCAATGTATGGCATATCCTTTTCTCCTCATTTTAAGTTTCAGGGAAAAACACAAACAGATGGATAGTTTGGCTTAAAGCAAACTCAGATACAACTTTAGGCATAAAAGAAGGATTAGTTCTCAATGAAACTATGTCTCTGTGGAAAATGAGATAAGGTTGACCCACCATAAGAGATTGCAACTCAGATACACTTCTTGCAGAAGTCAGAGCAGCCAGTAAAACTACCTCCATGTTAAGAACCTCAAGTCGGTCAGATGAGTTGATTCAAAATGAGCAAGTGTTAGCTTCACTAACACAAAATTAAGATCCCAAAAAGGAGCCTCTTGTTTTCTTGGAGGTCTCTTATGCAAAACCCCTTTCAAAAACATTTTGACATGGGAAAACCTTGAAAGAGGAGGATCCATGGGCAGATATGCTGAAATAGCTGTCAAATGAACATCAATAGAGGAGTAAGACAAACTGTAGGAAAGTAACTCACACAAATATTGCAAAACCAGATAAACACTGGGTCTGAAAGGGTTCTGGTTATGTTGCTGGCACCAATTAGAAAAACTTTTAAATTTACTAATATATGATTTCTAGTAGCAGGCTTTTTTGCCTCCATTAGTACCTGCTACATGTCCTCAGTAAACAGGTGACTAAAAGGTATTAAGACCCTATCATCCAGGCAGTCAGTCAGAAGTTGTTTGGGGTCAGGATGTATCAAAGACCCCTGTTCTTGTGTGAGTAAATCCAGTCAGTGAGGAATCTTAGCCAATTCCAAATGAAGGGAGAACTACTGTTGCCCGTGCCAGAAGGGAGTCACCACAATGATCTTGGGGGATTCCTTCTGATTCTTCAAAAGTACCCTGAATATAAGTGGAAAGGGTAGAACAGCATACATAAATATTCTTGTCCAAGGAAGTGAAAAGGCATCTGTCTTCTAGGCCTTCTTGCATGAAGTCCTGGAGTAGAAGTTTGCCAGCTGATTGTTCATCACGGAAGCAAAAAGATCTACTTAAGGAACTCCCAACAGATGGATGAAGTCTTAGAAGACCCCCCCCCCCCGTGATTTAGTTTCCATTCTTGAGAGTTTGCCTTTGTCCTGTTCAGCTTGTCTGGCACAGTATTTTGCTCTGATGGAATGTAGGAAGCCCGTAGTGAGATTGTGCTGTAAAACTATATCCCATACTAAACTTGCTAGTCTGCATAGGGGTTAAGACTTGGTTCCCATTGCTTGTTTATGTACTACATCACTGTGGTATTGCCCATAACAACTTGAAGTGGTTTGGGGGACCAAAGGTAATTCAGAGAGTTGATTGCCTTGTTAAGGGCAAGCATCTCTTTTACATTTATCTAATTCTTTCTTTGTTGCCCCAGACACCTTGCAATTTATCCCTCTTGGCATTGCTCCATAAGGAAAGTCCAAAGCATCTGTGATGACTGACTGCTTTGCAGCAGGAGGGGAGAAGGGGAGACCTAGATTCAGAAATATTTAGTGTCTCGTAAATGTGATTTTTCTTCTCACAAATTCAAGGACTGCGATCTGAAAAGATGGTTTTGGAGCTGGGACCAAAGAGATGTCAGACATAATTGTATCTTTCTCATGTGGAGACTTGCCAGAGGTATCACGATTAACGATAGATGCAATGAGACCCAGAATTCTGAGGTATAACCTCTGCAGCAGAGGGACCAAAAACTAAATCTCTATCCGAAGGTGAATTTAAAATGCAGCTAGACAAACTTTCTCAACACAGTACCAGTGGCAACAGTTCTGGATGTCGTATCTACAGAGTCATAAACACAAATTAAACAACGAGTAGTGACCTGAGAAACAGCAGAAACCAAACCACACAAAGCAACATTTTTCTCACAGCAAGGAACTGCAGCTAAAACATTCCTCATACTTTCACAATTAGTCAGAATAAACTTTAACATATGAGTGTGATAATTCAAAATTCTAAAAATTAAAGTTGCAAAAGCATGTACTTTTTTTATTAAACATATGAAATGTTTTCCTTTCTTTATTAGAAGGGGAAGGATTACAGCTAACAAAATACTTGGCAGCAGCAAGTAAAGCTATAGCTGCTGGGTCAGGTGTGTGATGAGTGTACAGAAATTTGAAAGACTGAGGAACTTTGTAAATTTTATCTGCTTTCTTATGTACCAGCAGGTTGGCTATCAGGAAAATCAGAGGCTGTGACAAACACATCCTCCAGTGCTGGCAGCACTAGGGAATAGGACTAGATTCTAGGAAATCCAATTGTAACATTTCATAGTATTTTCCGAGAGAATGAGAAACCTCAGTGTTCTCCCATTGAAAACACTGGCACATTCCGGAAATAGTCTCAGAGAAAGAGAATCCTTGACAGATTCCTCTCCAAATTCAATTTCTTCAATCTCTTCAGGAAAAGAGGAGTCTGTTTTTCTCTTACCAGAAACCACCTGATAGGAAGGGTCAATAGCCTGTACAAGACCGTGAGCCAGGCTTAATAAACTACTCCTGTCTTTCTTTTTGACAGGAAAATTAGGGCAAACAGGATTTGTAATGGCAACAGCTTCCCAAGAGAGGGGCACAACATTTTAGTTAAGCAGGAGCACCTTCCTGCCCCTTTTCTCAACCCAACTTACTAAGGGAACCCCAACAGCCTCAGAGGACTTGGCTAACCCCTGGTCTATAGTGGCTATTTGGGCAACACCAGAGGGATCTGGGGAAAATGATGAATGATCTGCAGAACCAGCTTTGTTCACAGCAGAGTCACCCACATGTGGCTGAGGCAAATTACTAGCCTGCTGTGGTGGCAAAGGCTATTTATTTAATTTTTGCTTTTTGTGGCTGAAAGGACTGACCATGGGACCAGTAGTTTGTTCTGTGATAAGCCAAAAATGGTGCCACTTTCCCAGGGAAACTAAGCAACACAAACAAGTTAAAAACAAACTCAAAAGTAGTATTAAGTCACTCCCTCCTCCAAAAAAAAAACAGTAAACAGTGCTCTAATAAATTTTACCTGCCCCCAAAAATAATTTAAGCACAGTTTCTCTACAGAAAATTATTTTTAGAGTGCTTAAATTAACTATTAAACTGCCAAACACAAAAGCGCTCTCCCATTTAAAAGTACAGCAAAGTCAAGTTATAGTCAATAAAAACACATACTCCTAGCTTAAAAAGTACTTTCTCACATAGGAAAGTCAACGTTGTTGTTGTATCTTTCTGCTTTTCCTGGTTAGGGGTCATCACAGTGGAACTCTGGTCCGCTAATGACTGGCAGTAGATTTTTATGTACCGAGTTGCCAGCCCTGACGCACAACCTTCAACGAAGGTACACCCATTCATGCATATCTCCATACAGAAGATGCTCTAGCTGAGAATCGAACAGGATAACATCATACTGTGAGGCGACAATGCTACCGCAGCACCACCGCCGCAGTATCGTAAACATTACAAATAACACGTGGAAGGTTTTTCCCTAAAGGGAACTTAATCTGCCCAACAATGGAACAGTACAAGCTGACTGTTAATCCTTAAAATCCCACAAAGGAGTGCTCTCTTCAGAGGCAGGAAAGCTCTGAAGGGCTTGGTGCCCAAACATGTCAAGCTGACTAATGGTTTGGGCACATGGAAGGTGCCCTGAAGTTTTGGAAGCTGCCTGGCTGTTATATCTTATGCAGGATATAACCCATATAGCTTACACTAATAAAGCAGTGATCAATATGTTAAAAAGACAGGAATTGAAGTAATGGGTAGTAGAAATTATTCAATAGTTATTAGAGAAGGTAGAAATTTCTTCAGAAGAGATAACAAGTGAGTGGGATAAAAGGAACTGGAGTTTACAACAGAGTAGAAATAAAAGTGAAAGAGATATGGTTAAGAAGTAATTGGGATTGTTTAGAGGGGCTGACAAAGGTTCAGGTTTTGCAGAATAAGGGGAATCTTACAGAACAAGAAGAAACACAGCTGCACAGTGCTAAAGAGAAAGTAAGAGATAATTTGAACAGTATGCATGAATTTAGAAAGACTGCTGTTAAGCAACTATTTTTTGATAGCAACTCCAGAGCACAAAACCTCTTAACACAACTTAGGCAATAGAAAGTACAAAGGGTTGTTGCCAGACTTTGGGAGCCCATAACAAGATGAATAACCAGAAATCCAGGTGAGGTATTAGATATATTTCAGAAATTTTATGACAATTTGTATAAGTGTGGAAATCAAGAAAGAGCACAAATGGAATTACTTATGGAAGACTTAATTATGCCAATGTTAGAGTTAGATGAAGCTCAACAACTGCTCACTAAGATATTTGGAGATGAGCTAAAAACAGATCTACAGGAAAGTTTCCTGAACAGATGGTATTCCAGACAAAGTCTGGAAGTTAGGAGGGAAGAAAGTGGTAGAGATTTTATTTAACAGCATTTTAAAAGGAGGGGAGGCACCAACATCTTGGAATAAAGCTGTGGTGGCTATGTTACCTAGAGATGGTAAAGACCCATCAGATCCTGCTTCATACAGGCACATTTCAATTTTAAACCATCATTATAAAGTGCTTATGACTATACTAGCTAAAAGAATGACAAGGTTGTTACCAAAATTGATAGCTATGGATTGGTGTGTGTTTTTTGGAGGGGAGGCAAAGATTTGTCAACATTAATAGAATGAGTGTAAACCTTGGCTCTAATTGATTGTCGAAGCTGAAGTAACAACCCAGCCCCTGTGTAAAAATGGGTTGTGGATGGATGGATCATCCAGAGGGAAGCAGAATGTAAGGAAAATACATATGTTATTGAAAGGTCTTGATGCAATAAAAAGCATTTGACAAACTAATTTTTATTTTATAAGTAGGTTAGTAGAAACATTTGCATTCCCTGACTCAATAATAAGATTATTAAGGAAGATGTATGAAGGATTGGAGGCAAGAATTAAAATGGAATGGTTCCTCTCTGATAAATTGAGTCTGAATGGAGGAGCCAGGCAGGGGTGTCCTCTTTTTCCTGTGTTATTTGCTTAAATAAGGGATTCATAAATTCAAGGAAATAACTCATATAATAATAAGGAAAAGTTGACTTTATTTAGAGATGATATTATTTTGTATCTGATAAATCTAGAAAAGGATAACTCAGTGTTGTGGAACATTTTGAGACAGTTCCTTATCTTTCCTGGATATAAAATTAATGAAGATAAAACAAAGGCTATAGCTGTAAATTATATACCCACAAACAAATTAGTTCAGCAATACCTATATTTTTGGAGACACAATAATACAAAGTATTTAAGAGTATGGTTTAAAAGGCTTCTATTATGGCAGCTAAGCAGATGTGGGAAAAGAGTAAACAAAAGCTATTACAAAAACTGAGAAAATGGAAGCTCTTGTTTATGGATATGGATAGTAAGAGATAAGCAGTGAAAATGTTTTTAGTCACTTTAGTTTTATATACACATCAGGCATATTTTTATCAATCAGATGAGAATCTGTGGATAATAATTAATAAAGAGTTGAAGGAATTTATCTGGGAGAGGAGGAGAGAAAGAGTTAAGTGGACAAGCTGATACTCACAAAAGAACACCTAATTTGATAGGATATTTTAGAACAACACAGTTAAGGCTCATATACATATCACAAGCAGAAGGTTATAAGTCAAAGTGGAAAAGGATGATGAAGTGGGAGCAGTTCAGGAAATAAGAAGGAATGGGATTTTTGGATGCTGATCCTTAAGAAGAAAACGAAAAAGAACTATACAGAAAATATCTTCATAAAGTAACAGAAAGTATTCTAAGAACTAAGCCAGTACAGAAATGGAGAAAGGAGATTTTGCCAAGAAGGATGACTGCAAGTAAGGGTACAGAACAAAGATAAGAGGAGCTGGGATTTACTGGAGAAAACTGGCAAAGGAACCAAGGTATCGGTAATGGAATGGGATGTGGCACAGAAGACGTTTGGACTACAGGTTAGAGACTGGCTTCCTTACCAGGATTTACTATCAGAGTGTAGGCCATAATAAAGGGAAAGGAGAATCTTAAGTGAAAGACCTTCTGTAGTACAGTATTTATTTCAATGCAGAACAGGAGTTGCGGGTACAAAAGCGATAATTAGTAGGGCATATAAAATAATGCACAATAACTATAAGAATCAATCAGATGAGGTTAGGAAAGATTGGGAAGAGAGACTAGAAAAACAATTTCTAAGGGAACAGTAGGAATACTTATATTTGACTCCCAGGTATGCAACAAAGTCCAGAAGGTTTAAGATCTTTCCTTGAAAGTGTTTTCATTGGTATTTTTATACTCCAAGCAGACTTCAATTAATTTTTCCTCGGGTAGACAGCAAATGTTGGAAGTGTGATGGAGAAAAAAGAGCTAACTGGGAAGATGTGTTTTGGGAGTATAATAAGTTGGCAGATTTTAAAAATTCCTTGCGGAGTACTCACAGGTTCATAGAAGATTACTAGGCTAATGGCTTAAGAGCCCTAGAAATACTGAGTGAGCAAATAACTGCAACTAAGGAAGTGATTTTTTTGAGCTGAGACACACAATCTGAATTGTCTAGAAATACTAAGGCTTTGTTAATTTTTTTTTTTCTGATAGCCAAAAAAGCAATTGGTAGAAAATGCAAATCAAAGTTTAAACCAACCATAGTTGAAGTACTGAATATTGTAAAAAAGTAAAAGGAACTGTACGGGGGATATTTAGAAAAAGGAAGGAGCAAATTACTTAGAAATAAATGGAAACTGTGGAACAATACACCCAGAATAGTGTTGACTGGGAAGATGAGTGAGGTTTAAACGAAGGCAGGAATTGAGAAATTTATGTAATGTTGGACTAATTATAGTTATAAAGAAGAAAACATGTGATGTATAACATGTAAATGGAAAACAAATGTTAATATGGAAAGACATGCGTGAATGGGCGTGCCTTCGCTGAAGGCTGGACGTCGGGCTGGCACCTTGGCACCATAAAAATCGACTGACAATCATTAGCGGACCGGAGTTCCACTGTGACGACCCCTAACTGCAAAAAGCCGAAAAGACAAACAACATGGTTTGTTTTCTTTTCTGTTAATGGATGTTTGCCTATGTCTTTATTGATAATTTAATAAAGTTGTTTAAAAATCATAGCCTACTGAACTTCAAACAAAACAGAAAAAATATTTATAGTTTCTTTACGTCAGCAATTGCACAGTCTCTCAAAGACCCTCCAGGAATAGGTAGCGTTTAAAAGCCCCAGGCTGTAAGCTTTGACCACGTCCCAGCCATAGCTCTCATAATTATACTTTAAAGGTTGACCTTTTCTGACTATACTATGCAGTAAGCTAGATTTAACCTGCAAAGAAAGTCATAACTGATACCTGGATAAATGCTTCTAGAAGTCTACTCATGCTGTTTTTCAATAAAATCAAAGAGCTCATAGTAGAAAAAATAGTTGTTTGCTCTCCTTTCTGTTCTGATTTTAGATAAACATTGAGTATCAGACAACCTACACAACAATCAGTGACTAATTCCCCATTCTCTGATGCCTAATGTAAACTAACCACCAGTCAGGAAATAATCTAAATACATTGAAAGTGCCTACCATTATACTATAAAAGAAGACACTAAAAATGTGGGTACTTACGTATTATCGCAACCAGATTTTCGCGGTTGCGAAATTCGTATCATGGAATCAAAACGAGTGCAGGAAACACAGTAAAGTGTCATTTTAAGTCTTTATTGATAAAGAATAACTTTGGATTATCTTCAGGAAGAAAAAAAAAATAAAAATTTCTCTTCCTGTTATGGGTGCATTAAAAACGCACAATGAAATTGTCATGGTTGCTTTCTTATTGACAAAAGATTATTTTTTCAGTATGTGGAAGGATTCCCAAGACTGAAAACACAGACACAGGAATCATGCTCTTGGTAAACAGTTTTTCTCACAATTTGTAAACATCTTTGAAAATAACCCTTTCAATGAAAGAGTTGTAATAAGTAATGGTTTTCAAAAGGGAGACCGGATTATGTGAACAGCCGATTCTGGGGGGGCGTTTTTCACAGAAGAAGTTCCCAGTGCCGGTTTTGTTTTGTTTAGTTTAGGGATGGTGGCATGTTCTGATAAATACATATTATACTTCACACTGATTATTGATTTTCTTAGTGCTGTAACGTTGTGGAGTGCTCATTCGCTGGTTTGGTCTTTCTGTGTGGTGGTAAATTGTCAGCAATTACAATTCTTAGTGCAACATACAACTTGCAATAAGTGAGATGCTGGCAGTAAATTGCGTACATAAAAACAGGACATCTTTCAATTTGTATTGATAACAATGCACCAAACAAACTAAAGTGCTAAAGAGACCACATTTTATTACTTTTTTTACAACATTCACAAACTGATTCAATGAGCGGGAAGCAAACGGTTTTCCTGCGAAAATCTGGTTGCGATAATACGTAAGTACCAAAATGTGTATTAATAAAACTATTAGTAAAGGAAGACCTCACTTGTTTGTATTACTTTATGAAGACTGAATCTCACAAAATATATATATAAAGATCAGCACAATTCTAATCTGTAATGTATTCTATAACTGCAGGTATGATGAGACACTGAAATCTTTGGAATTTTTAAAATCTGCCAACTCATTACACTTCCAAAACACATGTTCCCTTTTACCTGTTTCTTAGACGATAGTGAATATTACATGATACTATCAGATGCCAAGCAAAACACAGTATCCAGTGAGGAATTTAAAGAAATAAAAAAACAGCATACTCACATTCTCATGCCATTGTACAGACGGAAGGAGATTATATTATGTACAAGAAAACCCACTATTGGTATTCCTCAAAATCAGGTAGAATGTGTTCCACGTTATAAAGCAAAAGAAGTCCAAAATAACCCAGTAGTGTGGAGAAAAATTAATAATTGAAAGCACCCAGCCTGTCTACTGCAGGTATCAAAGAAAAAAAGTGAGAAACTCAACAGAAAGTAGATCCATACAAATACAAAAAGTCATGAGCAGAAGATACAATATCTGGCTGACATTTTTTCACATAACCAAAAATTATTCTGCTGCATACTGCACAAAGGACTCACAAGACTACCCACAGTAACAATAAATTTATTTAATAACTAGCTGAGCACTTTCATCCAAATGTTGTTTATCAGGTCTGTTGAAGTCCCAAGGCTTACAAAAAATATGGAGGGCACTGAGTGCTTTAATAAGCATACACTTGCATGAGAAAATGTTTTATTCATAAATAAAAAATAAACAGTAACAAAATATCTTGGCATAAGAATAAGCTCCTTCTAACAATTATGGAAAATAATTTAAAAACATACATCCTGAAACTGACAGTATCAATAAGCAAAACATGATGTTTGTTTGCGTCTTTTGGCTTTTCCCGGTTAGGGGTCGTCACAGCGGAACTCCGGTCCGCTAATGATTGGCAGTAGATGTTTACGTACCGAGCTGCCAGCTCTGACCCACAACCTTCAACGAAGGTACACCCATTCACGCATGTCTCCACACATTCTAGCTGAGAATCGAACCGAACAGCGTCTTACTGTGAGGCGACAACGCTACCGCAGCACCACCACCGCTGTACAATAAGCAAAACATGATATTCTGACCAAATTAAATAAATCTTAGCTAATTACTTTAGAAACAAGATTGCAGAAATGCAAACTGTGCAACAGTACCCTTAACATTCATTATAAGTTACACCCACATTATACTGCAAAGGAATATAATCCAAATAGCTTGCTATAGATCATGCCTTTTAAGAAGATATGATCAAGTAATATTTGTAGATTATAATGGTATAAAGATTTTAGTAGTTTCAAAAATGAACCCATTTTGTATTTGGTCCCATCCTTCATAAATGTTAGGATCAAACAGTATTGCATCTAGAAATGTCAATTGTTTATAAATAAAATGTGGGCAACCATTGAAAGATGTCTGCGGTATTGCCTGACTTCCATAGGCAAGACATGAAAGTTTCTAACTTGGCTGCCTGACTTGAGTATAAACATATTTCAGTATTTTATGCTTTTTCAAAATAGCTGATATATACTGAAAGGTCAGCAATGTAATGTAAACCATTTCAGACATTTGTGGGGCTGAAGCAGTCCGTGCATAACAATAATCTCCCTCTATAAAGATCTACTGTTTGGGTTTGGAGTTGTATTTATGGTATCTGAAAAAAAAATCTAAACAGTTTGCTGTAATAAATTTGCCCTAAAAGACTGTAGATCACAGATTAATACAATGGTCTGGTGACCACTATATGCCTCTAAATTTAATGCCTTAAACTGCAACAGATGAATACATTTTGAAAGTTTCTAAGTCAACAATTCATTAGAAAAGGATCATCTAATATGGAAATTCACACACACACACTGACCCAGTATTTTTGTACAACAGAAAGAATAGACTTCATTTGCAGATGTTTAATAACTTGGTCAAGGTGTCTTGTTGTGGTAAAACTACTTCTTTCAAATTTTGCAGGGTAGTGGGGGTACATTTTTGTTGCCGACATCTTTTTTCAAGCTGCAGTGAACTTTCTTCAGTTTTTACACTTTAAAGTTTTGAAACCTTCTCCATACTAATTGCAGAAGATGTGGTCTTGGTAGAGTGTATAGCCATGGACTACAGCTTTCTTTTCTCTGTGTAGATAGCCATATTAGTGACAGATTAATACAAGAAAATGTGTTGACAGCTAAGTATAGTTAAGTAAATCCAAAAACACAGTAAACATGCATACAATGCACACTCAAAATCCAACAAAAATGCACATAAATGGTAGGCACAAGAAACATACACAAAAGCAGGGTGATGAAAAGTTTATACACACTTGCAACAAAATAAATACACAGTTGAGCTTTTAACAGCTTTCGTCCTATATAGTATAAGTTCTTCAGAACCAAAAATACTGTAAACATACTGAATTAAATGCATTTAAAAATCACATCATCAACAACATACCAGCCTTCTTAAAAGAATAACAGACCAGAGTTAGAATACTAAGATGTTAATATGTGTTTTTCAAAGTGGCTGAAAGTTAGACACTGATGGTACTTAGTGTACTGGTATAGAGGGCTGCAGTGCACCACATCTTGGGCACTGGTTCTTAGAGTGGTCATTAACTCATGTTGTCCTGCTATAGCTGCAGCTATCATAAACATTCTAGTGTCCTATACACTACCAATTCCTGGCACTCAGAATAGGTAAACTCTGCAGTGCAATGTGACCGCTTTGTACATTTTTGATCACTCTGCCATGTTTGATGTAATGTGCATACTTGCTGTCCCTTGTTTGCTTTGCGAACCTCATTTCTGAAACATTATGTGGTTATTTGCATACATGTATACACCATGCTTTTACTGTAATACAGCCAAACTACTTGTGGCTCTGAAGCATTTCCTCCCTACATGCTACTGATTTCCATATTATTTTGCACAATGTAATGTATGATGTATGAAATAAGAGAAACAAAGTGGTATACTGTTTTTGAAAAGTGCATAGCAGACATTTGCTTTTGTTTTTGAATAAGATAGAATTTGAAACTATGATTTGTGCTTTCATAAAAAAGAGATCTGTAAAAAGAATTATGCTCATACTTGCAAAGCATTTGTTTATTTACATTTATTTACATTTTGGTTACTGTTTTAAGAAAATGGAATTTCAAGTGAAACTTGAAATATAAACATAAGTTCAATGCCTCTTTGCCACCATTTGCAGGAAAATGTGTTATATCACATATACGTAAGTTTATGTGAAACAAGAACATTCTAACACAAAAATAAAAATACAGTTTTAAGAAAATAGTGCATTGGGCTACTAGCCCATTCAAACTATTCCAGTTAATAAATGCAAATAAATTAATAAATGCATAATATAGTGCTACTTTATTAGGAGTCTACAACATTTGTTCTATAGTCCTTTATCAGGTACAACATCTTCTATTCCTGTATAGCTGAGGGACTTGTATATCTGTCTGCTAGGTCATTATAGTAGGAAAAGGATTTGCAAGCAACATCTTTATTTTCTATAGGATCTGGCAAGTCCAGATTCTTTTAAGGTTGATATTGTCGAATTTCCATTTGAGTCATTCAACCACACACACACACACACACACACACACACACACACACACACACACACACACACTCAGAATTAAATAACATGCTGGTTCAGAGCAACTCTAGTACAATACCCACCTTAGAAACACTTAGAAGGGTGCTTAGCAATTATTAAGTACCTCCTGAACACATTTAAGATCATGTCTGGCACTAAAAGCTTTCTGTGCCAGCAAGTAAACAGGAGTATCAGAACATAAAATTGATTTAACTCCCATTTCTACCTGCTGTCTACTACATCACAGTTAGTATTTTGAATAAAATTGCTTCCCCCTTAGACAGGGAATATGTAAGGATGTCAGCCACTTCCCTACTGTTGTACTAGCTTTTAAAGCCAGCACAACACATTTTTTTTATTTACTTTTCTGCAGGGCTGAATCCATCACAAGGTGACCTAGGCAGCTGCCTAGGGCCCTGTGCTGCTGGGGAGCTCTGACACACAGCACTAATTTAAAAAGAAAAAAGAACAAATATTATCATTAATTCAACACACACACACACACACACACACACACACACACACACACACACACACACACACACACACACACACACACACACACACACACACACACACACACACACACACACACACACAAAATACTGCTCAATTTTTTTCATCTCTGGCTCTTATTTCCTGGTCTGCATGTCACCTCCAGTCTCATTAGCTGATGTTTTGAGAAACTTCCAGCAATTAGCGGGAAAGATTAGAGTACTTGATACTGAAATGAACATGAAATTTCCCTCATAAGTGTTAGCTTGGTATGGAACTGGAGGTTTCTCTCTTACTTTTTTTTTGCTGCACACATTAAAACTCATGCTGTGGTCTGAATGGGAAGAACCAGGTGATTTCAGCATGAGATGAATTAGCAGACTGCTTCAGTGTGAATTAGGGTGCTCATGAGTAAGTAACAATTTCTTTCTCTCTCTTTTCTGCAAGTACTACAGTCCGAATAGATGCTATTTGTGTGTGTGTGTGTGTGTGTGTGTGTGTGTGTGTGTGTGTGTGTGTGTGTGTGTGTGTGTGTGTGTGTGTGTGTGTGTGTGTGTCTCTCTCTCTGCTGCAGTGTGACTTAGGTCCAAATAGATGCTTTGTATGTATATATATATATATATGTGTGTGTGTGTGTGTGTGTGTGTGTGTGTGTGTGTGTGTGTGTGTGTGTGTGTGTGTGTGTGTGTGTGTGTGTGTTTGTTTGTGTCACAGTACTAATTCTACTGAGTTTTTCCTCTTCTTGAGCCAGTTGAAGTCATTCCTTCACATTCAATTCCACAATCTGGCGACTAGCATTTCATTTCTACTGTTTGCCTCTTGCACATGCTCACACACACATATTTGCATAACCACATAGCATTCTGGGAATCATTCTCAAAAGATATAGTTTGATCAAGAAAAAATAATTACCTTTGACTTTGCCGATGAGTGAATTGTAGCACTGGTGTCCTTATTCTTTTCTACCAAGATATATAATTTATTTATTTATGTATTTATGTAAGGACACAACTGGGATGGATTTCATGGCTAGGCTTACAAAGGCCCTAGTGGTCGTTAGCTTATTATATACCTCTAAACCTGTATACAGAAGGACACAACTGGTTTGTATTGCATGGCAAGGCTTATAAAGGGCATTAGTAGTATCATACAACAATTGCTCTATGAATATTACAAATATTATTAAGAGGAACTGGAGTATATTAAAATGCATTGAAACAAATTTAAATTATTGGGAAATGTTCTCCACATTGTGTTTAAAACAGGACATAATATTAAAAGTATGTTAGAAATTAACAAGATTTTTAGTCATTATGAAGTACAAAAGCCATATAGTACAGAAAGTATGAAGCGTGTAAGCAGTGTCAATACATTTTAGGAACAGAAAAAGTTATTTTAGGTAATGAATTTTGATCAGTTGTTTATTTGAAACCAGGAAACTGTAAAAACAGTAGGGATTGTCTGTTTAGTTGTTTGTACTGTATGTTCTGTTTTTTCACATTAGGTTAGAATTTATGAGCACTACTATGATATTAGTAAGTGCAATGAGATTATATTAAATTGTAATGGGTTTCAAAAATTGTGTTTTACAATATTAGAACAAGTAGTAAAAGACCTTAGGGGAGGGATATTGGAAGTTTTATTAGAGTATAAAGAGTATAGTATAAAGAGCCTTTATGTCAGTTAAGGTTAAGTGCCACACCACCCCAGGTCTAAATGAAAATATTTCTTTTAATGCAGTTCTACAGTTAAGAGCAGCCAAACTGTGATTTTCAACATCAGATATTACATTTTAATTATCTGGTTAGTCGCATTTGTTTGGTTTAATATACTAATATTTTTTTAGTTATTGATTTACTATAAAGCATGAATTGTATTTTTATAAAATGTTTTAGATGTGTGTATAGCTTTAAGACAGGACTATTTAAATGAGTATATGTTTGAACTACAACTTAGCTCTGATGAAGTCCCAGATATTGACGATGATTAAATTAAATAGTTTTTTTGCACTTTTAACCCATGTTGGTTCTTCTGTGTCAAGTGGTTTTACCAAGGATTTTACTGTTGTTTAGTTTTTGGTGGAGTTTGGATGCTCTTTCTTTTGGCTTTCCAGTTTAAGCAATATAAAACAAATAAGGCTCACCACAGCAAACTATGTACCAAAGTTTTAATAGTAAAAATAAAAACAGACTGCAGTTACAGTAAGAGCTTTCACGTACAATAAACGTTTCATCAAACTTCAACACTGCCAGAAATATTAGTTCCATTTCATATGTCCCATCAATCAGCCTCATCCAATCATCAAAAAGACTTAATGATGACATCATAATCAACAATTAAGTAATTACATAGTTTTCCTTCAGAAACACATCTAAAAAACAATGCTAAAATATGCTGCCAATACATATGTGTGTGTGTATATATATATATATATATATATATATATATATATATATATATATATATATTAAAATACATGGTAAATAAAATAGTGTATAGACATTTAATGGATGTTAAACAGATGTGCACAATAAATAAATATTATAACCTGTTAAAATGAGATAAAAACTATGTTTGTTATTGTATACAAATTAATATAAATTAATGAATATAAGGACATGCTGCTAAGAATGGTTTCAGGGTGACCTTTTCATTTAGTCCATGTACCTGATGGGCTTGTAGTCTCATAATCGATATATTCTCACATTCTTCAGTAAGATTTTTTATGTAACATAATCTGTCTTTCTTATCATTTCTAACACCCTAAACTTAAAATTATGAATGGTGCCAACGCTCAAGATATGTCTCGCCAACGCATTCCTCTCATCTTCTTTGTTAATGGTGTATAAATGTTCCCTGATATGCCCTCTGAGGCTTCTGTTAATTTTTCCCACATAAAAAGACTTGCATGTGTGGCACTGTGCCAAGTATATCAAGTCTTGGGACCTGCAAACACTATACAGATATAGCCTATACTCATGTCCCGTATCAGGGTGTATGAAATAGTTATCTCCTGTCATATATGAACACTGGTTACACCGTCGACAAGGAAAGGTGCCATGTCTATTAAAAAGTGTAAATTCTTTCTTATCCTGCTCATAGCATAATAACCTTTTCAAGGATTTTCAATTCCTATAGGCAAAATTAGGCCTGGGTCCCACTATATCAAGTATTTTCTCATCTGTGGTTAATATACCCCAATTCCTATATATAACATCTTTGACCTTAATATTTTTATTCGAATATGGAATGACTGTCCTAGTTTTCTTATCATCCTGTCTGTTATTAACACTTGTAGCAGCTTCAACATCCTCTTTATTCTTGTATAGGTATGGTTTACCTTTGCCTGTTCTCAATGAATTGGTTTCTTGTAACATATTCTCTACTTCCTTATTATTATATCCTCTATCACTGAGATTACTTGCCAAAGTTTTTTGCTGCTTCTGGTAACTATCTTCACTGGTGGTTAATCTCAATATCTTTAGTGATTGACCCTTCACTATATTGGTATATATGTGATGTGGATGCATACTACTCCGGTGTAGTATACTATTTCTCCAACATGGTTTCCTGTATAAATTGGTATGTGTCTCATTGTCTGTCTTAGATATTTCTACATCCAAAAACTCTATTGTGCTATCTGAACTTTTACATTCAAATTTCAAGAAATCAGTGGTACCATTGATATAATCAATGAATTAACTCAGTTCAGATTTCATTACATGCCAGATGAAAAAAATATCATCCACAAATCGCTTGTAATATTTAATGTGTTTGCTAAATGATGTGTTCCCCATCACATAATGGCCCTTCCAATATGCCAACACAAGGTTCGCATAAGAGCTGGCACAAGGGGTCCTCATGGCAACTCCCTTGGTTTGTAGATAATATGCACTGTTATACATAAATACATTGTTTGTTAACCCCAAGTCAACCAATAACATGCATCTGGTAATCAAGTCCCTGAGGACCCCTTGTTCAATTAACAGCAACCTCACATATTCCATCCCTACTCCATTAGGAATGGATGTAAATAAGGAAATAACATCACACATAACTAAAATATCATTATTCACATTTTCCACTATAGATATATAGTCAGCATAACTCTCTAAAAATTGTTTGGTGTCTTTAACTGTCATACTAATATTATCCACCACTAGTCTAAATTGCTTTTCTATATATATCAATAGGGGTTCAGTTAACCAGCCACCCCCTGAGACAATTGGTCTCATGGGTGGGTCAATTAATGTTTTGCACACCTTGGGCAACCCCCTAAACACTGGCACAATGGGCTTCTCCACCAAAAAATATTTACATAACTCAGCATCAATGATATTACATAAAAACAGATCATAAAGTTCAGCATGTACATTTTTGATCAATCTATCTAAAGACACTTTATTCAAAATCTGATATGTCCTATCATCATTCAACAAAACCATCATTTTATTCACATATACATCTCGGTCTAACACCACTATGGCACCACCTTTGTCAGCTTGTCTAATTACGATATTTCTATTGTTCTGCAATTCTTTTATAACTTGATTCTCATCACTCATTAAATTATAGAAATCAGGTTTATTACGCTTGCTATTATATAATGTCATCAAATCCCTTTCACATGCCATCTCAAAGCTGTCTAGCAATGGATGTGCCGGTGGTATAAAGGTAGATGGTTTAGCAAAACAATTTCTATCCCTTGTATCACTGTGTCCGAACATAATTTTTAAACCAACATTTCTAATAAACATTTTTAAGTCGACCAAAATTTCAGTTACATCAACAGTGCTAGAGGGTAAGACCCTTATTTAATAAGGATCCTTCACTGTCCGTCAAGGCATACCTCGAGATATTTTTATTAAGTCCTTGGTGTGGGACTGAGCACCTTCTTCTGGAACTTGTGATGTACCTCTGATGTTTTCCGCTTCTTCACTTTGCCCCGTGGTGACCAAACCATGCGATCCACTGAAATCTTACTGAAGAATGTGAGAATAGATGGATTATGAGACTACAAGCCCATAGGGTACATGGACTAAATGAAAAGGTGACCTTGAAACCATTCTTAGCAGCACGTCCTTATATTCATTAATTTATATTAATTCGCATACAATAACAAACATAGTTTTTATCACATTTTAACAGGTTATAATATTTATTTATTGTGCACATCTGTTTAACATCCATTAAATGTCTATACACTATTTATTTACCATGTATTTTAATAAATATGTATTGGCAACATATTTTAGCATTGATTTTAGATGTGTTTTTGAAGGAAAACTTTATGTAATTACTTAATTGTTCATTATGATGTCATCATTAAGTCTTTTTGATGATTGGACGAGGCTGATTGATGGGGCATATAAAATGGAACTAATATTTATGGCAGTGTTGAAGTCTGATGAAACGTATATTGCATGTGAAAGTGCTTACTGTAACTGCAGTCTGTTTTTATTTTTACTATTAAAACTTTGGTACATAGTTCGCTGTGGTGAGCCTTATTTGTTTTATATTGATTATACATTTTGCTCTTATAAGGCTCTTCATCCGGGACCATTTTACTTTGAATTATTATTTCCAGTTTAAGGCTTAAAAAGGCCCTGGTGGTCATTAGCCTAGTATATACCTATGGGCCTATGTATATGTATATGTATATGTATATGTATATGTATATATATGTTTCATTAGTGTTAAAAATGTTGTAGTGTTTTGGCACAATGTTAAAGGCCTTATTGTGTTGGGGTACAGTTTATTTTTAGAGTTTTTTTTTTTTTTTTTTTGCTTATAAAATCAGATTGCTAGTTCTTTTAGAGTGTATTGGTAATGTTAGGAAGCATTTTTGTTTTACAATGTATTTCTTTTCCTGGTATATTGCTCATGAGAAAATTAAGTGATTTTTCAAAAAAATAAAAAAATAAAGATTATAGTGTGCTGTTCATCTTTTTAATTTCACTGCTTACTCAGTTCTTCTCTATAACACCCACCTATATACAACCATACAACGATGTCATGGTAGGCACTGAGCAAAGATTTATATACAGCTGCAACTTATAAAAGTTAATTAAAATAACCTCTTTAGAGGAGCTGCTTCTTATTTACATTGTGGCTTTACTACTGTATCATTATGTGTAAATTTTCAATGTGAGGTGTTACATCTGCAAGAACTAGGGTTGCCACCTTTTGTTTTAGTTAAAACCAGAGAAAGGACACACCCCTCACATCACCCGTAACCCCACCCATTTCCACCCCTCTATTGTCCACGTTCCACCCATTTTGTGACATCTTTATGACATCAGCTGATGAGGAATGCCCTCTTTTTTCCATTCCTGATGCCTACTTTCTTCCGAATTACTATGCTTCTGTAAAAAAGCATAGTAAATCTGCTGATTTAATAAACTCTGAAACTCTGTTTCTCTTTTGAAACAGAATACTGGAGTTTGTACAGTGTGTTCCGGACTACTGGATAATTGATTTGATTTCTGGATAGCCCGGAAAAAAACAGAGAGGTGGCAAGCCTAGCAAAAACTAGTTGAGAACTTGCCTTTCTATGAAGAAAGAAAGTACATCTGTTGTATGTAATGTGGAAATACAGTTTAGACATTAATTTAGGTATTAAGGCATTGTAGGTACAGTCTTTTATGATGTCATGACAGGGATTTTCAGCTCTGAGAAAAACTTTTAGGGAGGCTGTCCGTACCAACAAAATAAAATGCAAAAGCAACACACTTTTTGCTTCAAAAACTGTATACTTTGGCATTGTATATAGTAAGGAGGTTCTCCAAAGTTTTTTTTTTTTGCTTCATACTCGCTTTATAACATAACCAATACATTATAATGATTACATGTTTATACTTATGACTGCAAACAACCATTATATTATTTAAAGCACCACAGAAAAAGAAGAAGACATATTGATTATTTTTTTTCACAAATGTTTTAAAAATGAAGTCTGAGGGAACCAATTTTAACTACTGCAACTGTGTGTTGTCATTTACTGTGGGAAGCCAGGAATAAACCTGTAGCTTTTATAAAGATGTTCTTGCAATACCATGCAGTAAGAGTTGCATACTTTTTATTCTTACAAGGCATTACAGTTTTTAGAAAATACTATGTCCTGCCTTTTTTTAGTAGCCCACCTTTCAGGGACAACCCAGGAGAATTATCTGGTTAAGTGGGTTACACAGTATACAAATGGAGGTGCAAGGAGTCAAACCCTGTACTCAACTACAAAAACATCCTTAAGAGCTTGGAGCCTTAAATCTCTGCAGCAACTGTCACACCTTTTCTAAGTTCCCCATTTTCAGCTAAGTAACTCAGAATTGCAGTCATTAGAGCTGATACCTGTTGTTTAGAAAATGCATGTTAATGCAAAGCCTGTTGCTGTGTTAACTTTATAAGTGAATCAGAGTAGATTGACTCTTACCTGTCTGCAATTTTGCAGAACATTTATTTTTATTTTATTTTATTTTATTTTACATTTGTTAACCGGGAGAGTCCAACTGGACGCAGGTCCATTTTCAGTGGAGGCCCGAGGAGAAAAGCTCCAAGTTAGTTAATTTACAAGTTCGTTAAATCATTTGGTACAGATGTAATAAGCATCAATAGAGGTTAATGTCAAAGTTACAAGTTGTCAGTGTGTTTCTATGCAGCAAATATTCATACACAGTTAAATATCACATAATACATAGGTCACATAAAAATGATTGCTAGATTCTTAGTCTACACAATAGGTCATACGTAGGCAGTCATACAAAAAGTAATAATTTTTTTTTTTTTTTTTTACCTAGTAAGGTGAGCATCAAAAGAGCAGGTGTTTGCTAGGAAAAAGTTCTAGAGTTGGTTGTTTAATTGTTAGGATACAATCTGAGAGATAGAGAGTCTTAGATTAAGAGGTTACTGTTTATTAGGATTCAGTTTTGTAAGGAAGAATTCTTCATTCATGTGGCCAATAGAGGTTAATTCAACAAGGAACTTTACTGTGCTTTGTAGGATTAAATATATATTGGTGGGGATCTTAATGATTTGCCATGGTCTGGATTAACCTGCGGAGTAGCATGAGCATAGCCAATTATTAGAGTAGTGTTTTTTTAGTAGGTGCTTAAATTGTTTTGGTGAGGTTGTGGTGGTTATGTGGTTTGGAAGTGTATTCCAGGCCTAGGCTATTGTGCAGGCAAATAGGGATTTACCTGCTTCATTTTTGTGTCTATTACTTTTATTAGATTTTGGTTGCTAGATCTTAGTTCTCTAGTGGTTCTGTAAGGCTCAATAATGCTCTGAAGTGCTGGAATTTTATCTGGTAGGTGGTAGAGCTTTTGTGCTGTTGAGATTTGATTTAGTAGTAATACATTGGGTAGCTCTAGCCAATTGAGCTGTTTTAGGGATATACAATGATAGAACCTATGTGAGGTTTCAGTGGCAAATTTGGCAATCTTGTTGTAACAAGATTCCATTTTGTTTAGGTCTTTTTGACTCAGATTGGTTAATATGGGGGAGGCATATAGTAGGATGGATAGCAGGTGGGTTCTAGCAGTAGTAGTTTTAGTATGTGTGTTCATGAATTGTTTGTTTCTACAGAGTAGGCCTAGTTTCTTGTTCACTTTTTTGATGGATTGTGCTATATGGGTATCAAATTTTAGTTGGTGATCGATTTCTACACCTAGTAGTTTTGTGTGAGGAGTTGGTGTGATTTGAATATTACTTTTAGAGTTTATAGTTATTGTTTCTTTTGAGGGATGAGATCTTCCGGGATTGAACAGAATCAGTTTAGTTTTGTTGGGATTGAGAATAAGTTTGATATTGGCAAACCATGTTTCAGCTGGAGTGAAGTTTGATTGGGTAAGGGTTTGTAGTTCTTTAATGTTTAGGGCGGCACATGTAATGGTGGTATCATCTGCGTATTGCACTACTGAGGCAGTGGGTAGGGCTGAAGAGATCTCATTAGTGAAAAGAGAGAATAGTAGAGGGCCTAGGATAGATCCTTGAGGGACTCTTATGGAAATTGGCAGTAGGGTGGACAATTTGTCTTGCCATAGTACTGCTTGATGTCAGTCTGATAAGTAACTGTGAAAACAACTTATTGTAGCGGAGCAAATGTTAAGGTTAGACAAGGTTTGGAGAAGCACATTATGGTTCACCATGTTAAAGGCCTTTGATAGGTCTAAGAAGATGGAAGATACAAATAAGCCTTTGTTCCTATGCTGGTTAACTGTGTTGGTATAGGAGAGGAGAGCAGTAGTGGTGCTGTGGGAGGGTCTAAAGCCATGTTGGGTTTTGGATAGTAGATTGTTTTTTTGGAGGTAATATATTAGCTGGGAATGTACAACTCTTTCCAGTATTTTGGATAGAGGGGATAGGATAGCAATTGGGTGGTAATTGGTCAGTTCTAGGGAGAACCGCCTTTATGAAGTGGAATGATATGTGAAGTTTTCCATAAGGTGGGTACTTTATGTTCAGATAGAGATCTGTTTATGAGGATAGATACAGGATAGGATATGGTCTCTGCAGATATCTGAAGGAAATCTGCAGGTAATTTGTCAGCGGCTAGGGTAGTTGGTTTAAGTTGCTGAAGGAGTTTTGAGATTGTCTTGGTTGGGACTGGTTGTAGGGAGAAGGTAGTAGTGGTCTGTGTTTCCTTATTGTGGTGTGGGGTGAATAGTTGTGTTGGAGTGTTTGTGTTTTGTTGGGTGTTTGCTAGTTTTAGTATGGTTTCTGTGAAGAAATTGTTGAATTGTGTGGGGATATTGATATCATTATTTGGGAGCACAGGGGTAGGGGTGGAAGCTTTTCCTGGGTATAGTATTTTATTTATGCTGGACCAGAATTTTTGTGGATTATGTGCATATTTGTTTTGAGTGTTTATATAGTAGTTAGTTTTGTCGGCTTTAATCTGTCTTTTAGCTTTATTACAAAGTTCTAGGCAATTTTTCCTTAGTTTAGGGGATTTATCTTTTTGAAACAGCATCCAGCGTTTATCCCTTTCTTTCATTGTGTTTTTAGTTTCCTTTGTGAGCCATGAGGCATGGTTGTTTTTTATCCTTAATGTTCTAGAAGGTGCATACTAGTTCAAGATATCTAGAAAGGTGTTATTAAAATATTGGACAGCTTCGTAGTTGTTTAATGGGGGTCCAGTTGCAGCATTGTAGTGATCTACTAAAGTCAGTGGCCTTGAAGTTCTTTTTGTTGAGTATTATTCTAAGGATGGGCTGGTAGGTGTGTTGGTTAGATCTATTCCTAATTAGATAGGTTGGCTGGTGATCACTTAGACTGCCTGGGAGATACCCTGACTGTTGTACAAGGGAGGGATGGGATAACAGAATCCAGTCTAAGATGGATTGAAGTTTAGTTGCTTTGTCAATTCTGGTGAGGTTGGATATTATTTGGGTGAATCTGTGGAGGTTGATGTGGGTAGTGGGGTTGTGGTTACAGCATTTGAGCAAGTCTATGTTAACTCATTACATCCGAGTGATGCCTCCAGGTGCATCTGCATTTACCTCCTACTGCTCCTCTAGGCATCAAATATTACTTGTTCATACTTGCATTAATAATTCCAAAACCATGCTTCATGTGAGGTATCAGAATATTTTATCTTGAAGCATACATGATGGCAAACACAATTATATTGATATTTGACCTCTGTCAATGAGTATTTGTTAGAATTGTAAGATGATAACTTCATTTTTAAAGGCTCAGGCCACACCCACTAGGAGTTAAAGGTATACACTCAAAAGAGTTGTACCGGAGGGAATGATTTTAAGTCCCCTAGTACTATTGTTTCATGGGGAAAGGAGTTTAAGGTCCAATTAAGTAGGTTTTCTGTTGTATTGATGTTATTGCCTGGAGGGAGGTAGGCTCCTGCAATTACTATTTGTTTGTGAGAGTTTAGTTTGAGTTTTGCCAGGATCAGTTCTATATCCTTAACTTCCTGGGTATCACAGTCAAACGGTTCCAGGGTGAGATGGTTTTGAAATAAGACAGCTACCCCTCCACCTTTCTTCTCTACCCTATCCTTTCTAATTATATTATAGCCTGGGGCTATGATTTCATTATTGCTATGTTCAAGTTTAAGCCAGGTTTCTGTTAATACGACTATGTCTGGTTTATATAAGGCTAGTAGGGCATGAAGGTCCTGGATTTTGTTTAGTATACTTCTTATGTTTATGTTAAGGAAAAGGAGGGATGAGGCAGGTCTGCTGTAGATAGGGTTAACTGAGTCTGGGTTACTGGTAATAGAATGAGTGGGTCCGGGGTTGGGGTGTATGTCACCACAGCAGGTCAGCGTGAGTAGGAGGTGTAGATAGAGTTTAGTTAATTTGTGCAGTATTTTGTTTTGTTTGTGGGAGGTGAGTGGGTTAGTTTTTGCTGTTAGTTTGTTATGAATGTATGTGAGTGTCTTACAGGTATTAATATCAGTTGGTATGATTATAAAACATTTTAAGTGATTGTGGTAAGGTATGTTGTAGTCTGCCATGGAGATGGATTGTTGACTTGTAGCTGGCAGTGGTAGGAAGAGAGGATGGAGAGAAGGAGTATGGTGAGAATAATGGTTGGATAGAGTAGTAGTGTTATTAGTAGGTTCTTTTGTGATTTGGGCATCTTTATTTTTATGCAGAGAGAGAGTTGTTGAGATATAGCTAATACGTGGGTATTGGTGGAGGGTGGTGGAGTGAGTATGTAAGGGTGTGGTGTAAGTGGATATGTAGTAGTTGATTGATTTGTCTGATTCTGTCTCATATTCATGCCGTGATACTCCTTAACATACTTTTTTCTTGTAAATCATTACAGCTTCATAGTTCTTATTGTCTAGAAAAACATAAGGGCCTGTCAACATCTAGCATTACTCTCTCCCTACCATTCCCTGCCCTGACTCTCATTATCAAACAGCATTTCCACCATGATGTAAACCTGAAATATAATCATGTGAATAGTAAAATCTGCATTTCTCTCATAATTGTTGATACAACTATTACTGTATAGTTGTTGTTATATATTACCTTCTGTTTTGCTTTTGATATGTACAGCTTACTGTTCTCTTTTTTTTTCTTCTTCTTCTTTGTGAATTATTTCACCTGGACAGTACCTGCAAATGGACAACTGTGATGTAAAATAAAAAAATGCATGTCCACCCATCACTTGCTCTTCTGTAGTCTTTTCAAGTGAAGTTGAGTTATCTGACACTTAAGGCTTTGCTCTATTAACAAACTGCTTCCTGTAGTCAAAAGTATAGGGTTTGAATCCTTCCACTTCAATTTGCATACAGTGTGACCTTGACCAAGTCACTTAACAAGACAAAGCAATTAAGAATATGGGCTAGGCTGCTTATGGTCTTCTGAACTGCATGCCTAGTAACTACCTATGAATGTATAACTTTCTATACATAAAAGAAATATTTAAAACCTGTTACTGTTTTGTCTCGGATTTTTTAGGTAAGAAGTTGAGAGGGAAGAAGGGCAATAGATTTCACTTTATTGTTCTGAACCCAATGAGGTGAGGTACATTTCTGGATCATTATGTATGAATTTATTCATTTGCTTGACCTCAAGGAAATATTCAAGATGTACAGTCATAGAAGTGGTTGCAAATGATGGTTTCCTGTGTGTATATAAATACTTGCTTCTGGCATACTAAAGTAGTTATGGTGTAAAGGAATTAATTCATCATATGGACAATGTTCTTTGGGTATGATAGTTCATCATCATCATAATTATCATCATCATCATCAGCCCCCTTTTTCCTATTTTCTACATGGGGTCTGAGTATTGTGTTAACTGTCACCATCTCTCTCGATTCAGTGCCACACTCCTGCCTTCTTCAACACGTATGGCTGACTGTCACAGATCTTCTTTCATGCAATCCATCCACCTCTTTGCTGGACATCCTTGTTTCCTCGTACCTTCTTCTTTTCTGTCCCAAATCTTCTTCACCAGATTGTCTTCTGCTTTTCTGCATATGTGTCCGAACCACCATAATCTGTTCTCTTTTATCTTTTCTGCAATTGGAGATACTTTGGCTTCTGCCCTTATGTCCTCATTTCTTCGTCTGTCCCACAGTGTGCATCCTAGCACCCTTCTCGGGCACTTCATTTCCATTACCTCTATCTTCTTCATCTGCTCTGCCTTTACTGACCAGGTTTCTGTACCATACAGTTGTACTGTTTGCACCACTGTCTTGTATGCCTTACTTTTCAACTTCTTTGGCATTCTTCTGTCATAGACTACATCTGATACTCTATGCCAGTTGGCTGCAGCCCCTCTAATTCTAGCTTTGACCTCTTCATTCAGACTTCCCTTCTTCTCAACCACCCCTCCCAGATAGATGAAGCTATTTACCTGTTCCACTATCTTCCCTTCTATTTCAATTCACAGCTTCTTCTGATTTCCCCAATTTGCTACCATTACCACTGTCTTATCTATGCTTAATTTCATCTCATGTGCCTTCAGTTATGCATTCCATTCCCTTATCCTTTGCTGAAGTTCTGGCTCAGAGTCTGCCTGTACTGCCACATCATCTGCATACAGTAACTTTATTGATCTGTCTACACCAACCTGTTTGCTAATGTAGTCCACCACCAGTATGAACAGGAGTGGACTCAGAGCTGAACCCTGATGTACACCCACACCCACTGGAAAGCCCTCTGTGAGGCCGAACACTGTCTGTACTTGACTCATTGGGTCCTTGTACATAGCCTGCACTAATTCTACCAATGTTTCTGGGACTTCGAACCACTGCAGTACTGCCCAGATCAGCTTTCTTGGGACCTTGTCATATGCTTTCTCCAAGTCTAGGAATACCCGGTTGGACTCTTTCTTCATCTCTAGCTTCTTCTCAACTATCTGTCTCACTGCAAACACTGGGTCAGTTATGCTCCATCCTGATCTGAATCCGAACTGCTCATCTCCCATCTTACATTCTACTACTCTGTGTATCTGTTTATCAGTCACCTTCTCCAAAACTTTCATGCAATGTGATAGGAGTTTGATGCCTCTGTACTGCCCATACTTGTGGATGTCCCCTTTGTTCTTGTAACACTGGCATGAGTATGCTTATTCTCCAGTCATCTGTGATACACCTCGCTCCACACCGCTATGAGTACCCTCAGGAGCCATTTCTCCCCTATCTCACCCAGCATCTTTATCATGTCTGCTGTGACCTCATCCGATCCTGCTGCTTTCCCTGACTTCATTTTCCTTAGTGCTATTTTTACTTCTTCTAGGGTGGGCTCCTCTTCTTCTCTCGTTGTAGGTTATTTCTGGGGCAGTACAGCTTCTGTGGAGTTTTCTTCATTCAGAAGCTGCTGGAAATACTCCTTCCATCTGCCTTTGATGTCCTGTGACTGGCGAGCAGGTTGTTGCTGGCATCCTTTATGAAGGGTGTCTATCTTCTTTACCTTGCAACCTGATATAGTTTCTTCGTACCTCCTACTGAGTCGCTTTCCAGAAGTTGGTAGAGTGCCTCTGGTGTCCTATTCTTTGCTATTATAATTCCTTTCTTAGCTTCTTTGTTAGCCAACCAGTATTCCTTAATAGCCAGGTCAGTCTTTTCTATCTCACTTTTTTTCCTGCACTCCTTCTTTCTTTTGATCACTTTCTGGACTTCTGCATTTCACCACCAGCTTTCCTTATATACTTTATTTCCATACCTGGTTCAGCCACATATCTGTTCTGTACTCCTAACACATGCTGTTTTGAGGCGCTGCCATTCTTCTTTAACTCCACCTATTTCCTCCACTTCTTGGGGTGCTAGAACTCTGAGTAATTCCTTGAACTGTTGTACTTTCTCTCCAGTCAACTTCCAGGTCTTCAGCCTGGTCTCTGTTTACCTTACAGCCTTCTCTGACCACTGCTTGCAGCTGAATGTGGCAACCAGTGGTTTATGCTGTGGGCCAACTGTTTCACTGGGGATGACTTTGCAATCATGGATTCTACCTCAGTGCCTTTTTCTTACTACAAAGAAATCTACCTGAGTTGTATGTCAACTACTCTTGTAATATCTTGTGACTATCTTTCTTTCTGAACCATGTGTTGGCTACTATCAAGCAATTTGCCAGACAGAAGTTTAGTATGGCTTCTCCATTATTCCTGTTGCCCCACTCTTTTCCTCACTGTCACAACCCTGCTGTGGGGCATAGGCTGAGATTATGAATACTGCCCCATCATTACACTGGAGTCTGACTGCCATGAGTCTATCATGAATTGTGATGATATCTCCCACTGCCTTTTGAAGCCTCTGTCTCGCCACAATTCCTACACCATTTCTAGCCTGTCCCCCTATTGAGTAGTAGACCATAGCTCTCAATTGTACAGATTTTTGCAGAATGTCTACATTTTTGCTTCATATTTTTGGTCTATTCCTCATAAAATTTGTGTTTTTCCGGCAAATCACTGATGACTGAAGTTGGTAGATAATGGCATACATTTCAGTTTCAGACTTCATATCCTTCAAAAATGCATGCTAACACAAATGCTGTTATTCTAACAGCTTTCTAAGTTTATAACAATATTTAAAATCTGTTCCTATTTTTGGGCCTTTATCCCCCCATTGGTTTAGGTTTTGTCCAGATTTATTCTGCTAAGAGGTTGTGAGGTATGTAGTAGACTCTGGATCCCAAGCCAAGTGGCTTTGCTGCACTGCCCTCCCATTCTTATCTCTTCGATACAGTCTCCTCCATATCATCATGTCATCCACTTCCAAGCTGCATCCCGTCAGTAAACCTACATTAAGTGTAGCAATTCTCAGTTCAAGTTTAGCAGGTTGATTGGTTTTACGTCCAGCTTTCACTCAACAGAGCTATCCCAGGTAACCCATGCTGGCAACTAGACACCGGCCAGCCAGTAGCTTATCGACCCAGGGCTGTTGGGCTTTATGGTGAGCACACACTGGCCAACTGGGGCACATACACCCTTCCTACTGTTAACATGGGTCTTTAGCATAGGTCAGAGTAGGCCGGGTCCTCAACCCACTTATCACTGGTAACTACCCATGCCCATTTTGGTGACATTAGTCAACATGACCAAATCACTTAGAGCCAAATTTTACACCCTCGAGTGGCTTACCCTGCTACAATGAGCAGTCTGTGATCCATGTTCTCCTCTCTTGAGGATACTGCACACTGCAGTAGATGCCCAAAGTGGTTGGTCTGTACAAATCTTCACTTTATAGGCCACCATGTAGATTGCTGCCCAGAGCTCCATTCACTGGTAAGTTTTGAGATGGAAAAACTCAGCATGTTTCTCAGAGGGGAGGAACCACAAAGAGACACAGGGAGAACATGCAAATTCCAAACAGGCATTGGTCAGAACATTGTATCTTATGCATGGGAAGCAAAGACCTTAACCATTATACAACCAGTCCTTTATTTTCTTTTTTTTTTTTTTTTTTACTTTGACAATGTGTTTTATTATTTGGTTATGAATAAACTGGACAGCATGAAATCTACATATTTAATGTTAATATTTTATTTAAGCTATGAATACATTTTTAATTTAGCTTTTTTTTTGCAGACATGAGAATGTGAAATGCAGTTTGCGGGGCTACAACAGTTTGTTTAGTGCTTGGTGCAAATGAGTAAGGTTCTGACATGTTAATGAATTGCTTCCCAAAGCCTTATTTTTTCTGCAGTGTGACTGTGTCCAGATCACTTCATCAGATAGTGCTTCTAGACTGCCCCTGAAAATAATGGTTGCGCACAGTGGAATGTCCCAGGATTTTAGCAAATGACTACACTTCTCTTGAATTCCTGCAACCTTCATATAGCATATAGTGAAGCACTAAGTTGTGGTTATTTGACTAGGAAACCAGCAGATCTCTTGTAGTTTAATGGGTTGCCAGATATATTCCCAATGAATGTGAGAATAAATATGAATTTTAAAGCAAGAGAATTTCAGGGGAAGAGAATTTACTGTTTATATTATGTATGTTTTCAATATGAGAGTGTTTTGTTTAGCAAATAACTATCAGTATGTTTGTTGTAAAATCTGAAATAAAAATTTGAAATTAAATCTAAATCTCTGATCATTGTCAAAGTAAAGAAGAAAATAGTATGTACACACAGATAGATGTGAATAGTATTTTATGGCAAGAGGGGAAAGACAACCAAGTACTGGGATACAGGTATGGCTGATGGGGATAGGGGGTGCCTGTCCATTATCCTGCCTAGGGCCCCATTTTACCATGATCTGGCTTTGCCTTTGTATAACTAGTAGTACATGGAGCAGATAAATCTCCATGCACTGCAAAGAAGTATGATTGGATCTCTGATCATAATAAAGTATTATGTGTTCTTGACATGGATGCCAAGATTTGCCTCTTGAGCTATGCTCTTGAGGTGAATTTTTTGGTAGCCATGTCTAAGGCACATAATATCCACATTACAATCAGAGACCAGATCATAACCCTCTATATTATAAATATGTATATAACACAAGTCATACGAATATGTAAACAAGTTATTGATAATATTCAGTTAAATATTGCTCAATGTCATTTTATGCTGGGATCCTTTTCTTTTCTTATATATTAATATATGTATGTAATACTATATTCATTTCTCTGCTGTTTGTCTTTTTCATTTGTTAAATATTGTATGCAATTAATGTGTTGACTTCTGCCTCTCTGGGACCTGGGTTATGACTGAAAAGGGTCTCTGGACCAACCCACCTACCAAATTAACAAATTGCAATAAGTAAAATAAATAAAAAAATCATATATATGATTATTTTATACACAAGTATGACTGCAAATTATTATACTGATGCAGTACTAGCACTTTCTGAAATACTGTTGTTGCTAATGGTATATTGTTTCTCCACCATTCATTTTCCTGGAGTCCTGGCTGAATTCCCCAGGGACTCTGGCAATTCCAAACCATTTATAGCTATCCAGCTGAAAATGCACTGAGTAAATGTATTCGTCTGTTTATCAGCTAGGGATAATAAGTTAACTGACTGATTTGTTTGTTACCCGGCCTTTTACATATCTGTTTTTTACTTAGGGTAATAAATTAATTCAGATTAATTTATTCACGGACTGGCTTTTCATAGATCCTTTTCAGTCATGACCTATTTCACAAAGACAAAGATGAATGCAGTATATGTAGATATTTTATATACTTAGCCAAGCAGCTTGTTCTGGTGTGGTAGGAGGAAACCAAAGAAAAACATGCAGGTGAGTTCAAGGCTGGACCAAAGACCTTAGAAATATGAAACAGAATCCTTAATCACAAAGTCTTGTCCTGTAAGAACCATTATACCACTTGCCAGACTTCTCTGACAGAGACCACCAAACACATCTGTTGTTATTTAAAATGACACGTTAATATATACCTTAATTTGCATTGTGTTATTATTTGAAAAGTATTTTAACTATCTACACTGCACCATATTGAGAAGACTAATAATACTCATTATATACTCTGAAGCAATAACATTAAAGCACATGCATTATACTGATGCATTTTTCTTAAACGCAGTTCTAGAGTTCAAAAAGCAGTATAATATTCATAAAAGCAGTTATAAACTAGTTTAAAATTCAGCAAGAAAGAAAAATGTGACATGTTTTACATGCAGATAGTACAGTTGTGATCTGACATTGAAAATTCATTTGTAGTTGGCTGATGTCTTATAATTCTTTCATTTACTTCTGAGTTTAATTAAGCCTACTTTTGCACAGTTTCAACTGATGAGATGTTTCTTCCCAGCACAGATGCAGTGAGTGTTTCAGTGACCCAGATGTACGGGTTCCAGTAACCCAGAAAAAAAAAACTTGAAAGCACATTTCATTAAACTAGTCACAATATATTCTTCCTCTGGCATATTCCAAAACATAATACACAACCTGTTACAGGGTGAAGGTCAGGCCAACCAAGTTGGCAGGCCTTTTTTTGCAGCTACAGCATTATAAAGTTCTTCCTATTTAATCCTCATTAATTTGGCAAGTGTAATGGCAGCTCTAAGATAAGATCATCACTTTGTTCCATCCTAGCTATGTGATCTTATCAAGCCTTGATACATTAATTTTGCATGAAATCCAGAGCACATTATTTATGAAACTGCCGTCAGGCATGCATATACAGCAAGATCAGATTCAGAGTGAATGCATTATAAATATATGTGCAATGTAATTGCACTTTTGTTGACTTTGGACTCCTATTACCTTCTTTATAGTGCTTCTTTACCTCCTCAACTTCAGAGATACTTCCCACTAAATCTCCTCTAAATCCCAGCTATGTGTTCACATAATTTGGTGGACATTCAGTTTTAGGCAAGCACATATGCTTTCATTCTGTATATCACATGACCTAACAGTTAAATGCATTGAACCAAAAATGAGTGGTTTTGCTGTTTAAATCTTTGTATCTGCTTGATGAACATTTATTTAGTCCTAGTCATGTTTGAAAAGAGATACTCATAATAAGCAAACTTACCTAGAAAATAAACAATATGCATGCTTACAGCTGGCACCTCTTTGGGCAAGTGCAGTGACCTTAATTATTATTGCTGCCTCAAAATGCTTTGTTCATTGATTTTACCCCAGGCTGGTGTACCTTCCACGCAGATTCTACATATCCTCCCTTTGTCCATGTAAGTTTTCACTGAGGTCTCTAGTACCACTCCTCATCCAAAAGTATATCAGAAAGTGAATGATCCAATACACTGCTCATACATAGGTGAGCTTGCGCGCTTGTGTGGGTGTGCATGTGTGTGTGTGTGTGTGTGTGTGTGTGTGTGTGTGTGTGTGTGTGTGTGTGTGTGTGTGTGTGTGTGTGCGTGTGTCCTGTGATGGACTATCATCTGGCCCAGGACTGCTTCTGTGCTTTTTACCTGTTGTTTGCTAAGACAGGATCTATTTCTCACACAGTCCTAAACAGGATAAAGCCTGTATTAGAAAATTAATGACTTATATCTTTTGCACATATCTTACTACCAGTAGGACTTCCAAGATGGGTGCATATTGAGTAACAACTTAATTTCAGCTCTCACAGTGTGAAAACAGCAATTCAGAAGAGAGAGCCAGTGAACTTATATTTCTGGGTAAATTTCAGTAACTGGCTAGTAAGTGCACTGCCTGGATGCCTGCTAAAAAAAAATCTAGAGAACCTGAAAGAACATCAGTCACAAAAGGTGAGAGAAAAACACTGAATGGGGAGAATTCTGCAGCTGTATAGCAAAAAACAGTGCAAGCTCCAGCTTTGGTCCAAGACATAACTTCCAGTAATTAGAAGAAAAAATAAATCAATTGTATGAAACACTGATGAAGTATAGCAACTCAAATAACAAAAGGCAGGAAAAATGGAAGAAGTGTTAAACAGATATGCAGATGAGGTGATAAAATTGCAAAAATCAGAGTTTAAATGAAGAAAAGAGTGGCTGAATATTTGAGTGCTCAAGAAGAGATTTAAATAAAAAATAATTGAATTAGAGGACAGAGCACATAGGGAAAACCTGAGATTTTCTGCTGTTCCAGAGAAGCTGGAGGGAACAGACTGTATTAATTTTATGAAAATACAAATAAGCAACTGGGCTTGTATTCCACAGCAGGAGTTGTTAATTGAAAGGGTACATTGTGTGCATGCTCCAAACCTGACCATGAGAAAACAACCTAGACCTTTAATAGTAAAGATGCAATCCTACCAGCAGAAGGAGTTGATTCTGACAAAACTGTGGTAGAAGGACAATTTACTAAAAGTGGGAGACAGCAGAGTGCTTGTGGAAAATTATTATTCACTCTACTCTAGGCAGAAGAGGACTAAATTTATTCCACTAATCAGGGAATGTGGAGAAGCAGGCATGAGATTCAAAGTACTGTACCCAGCTATCTTTAGAATATTCTTTCCTAGAGGGACAACATCATTTTTTGATGCAGAACATGCTAAGGAGGAAATACAAACATTTGCCCAACAAAAAGTGAACTGAGAAACAGAAGTAGATTCTGCTTCTTGTTCTTCTGGCAATAAAGACCA
Organism: Protopterus annectens; assembly: GCF_019279795.1. Taxonomy (NCBI): domain Eukaryota; kingdom Metazoa; phylum Chordata; order Ceratodontiformes; family Protopteridae; genus Protopterus; species Protopterus annectens. The sequence goes on from NC_056741.1 coordinate 535,367,567, forward strand.
CAGAGAGACTATGCCAGTGAAATATTTTCCAATGCTTCAATAGAAAATGCTTGAGAGGCAGAAAAATGTACAATGGTAGACAATAAGAACCAATAATACACTGGAAATGAAGCAGAGACTGGATTTGGGAGATGGAGATAGAATAAAACCAGCAACTTAGAAACTGACAAGTAAATGTGAGATTACAAAGCATTAATTACATTTGTGAAACATGACAGAACAAGTAAACTTGGAAATATTGGACTTTTTGACTTTGTTAAACTTGTAGGGGATTCTAAAGCATACGCCCTACTTCATGTCATTAATGTTTGGAAGAACACTTAGGAGAGGAGAAGAGGAAAGAGAGAGTTAACTGTAAGCAAAACAAAATGTTGTTCTTAACAGCAGAATTTGTATAATGCACAATATAATCTGCATTATATAAAGCAAAGTTTTCTCAGTTGTTTTCAAGTGTAATGGGGATACTAAAGTAAACAGGTGCCCCTGTTTTTTTCTTCTTCTCTCATTCTCCTAGTTCAGTTTTAAGAAATGTAGGCACTGCAATATAAAAAAAAAGAAACGTCTGGTTAAAAGAGCATGATACAAGATTAGACAAAATCAGAGAGCACTTGGTAGAAGCACAGGGTATACCATGTGTCTCAGCATGGATAACCTTCTTTTAGGTTAACCCAAGACTGTGAGTGTGGCTGTCAGTTTGAGACAAGTGCTCCTATTGGGAGTGTAAAACTTCAATATTTGAAGATACACATAGTTTTGTGTGTCAGTATTAAATGAATAGGTTTAAGGGGTGTATTTAGGGTGTATTTGTTTATTTGTTTGAATGCATCCAATAGAACAAAACGTTTTGTAAAATGTGACACAGGCTCAAATGTGTATGACAAAAAACAATTGTATAAAAGGTAAACCTGCCAAACATTAGTGTATGCATGCAACACAAAAGCTGTAACTAGATTCTTAACAAAAAAGCTGTTACACATAAAAGGTGGGAATAAATTTTTAACATAATGACACTTTCTATATTATCTTTAAATGTAAATGGTCTCACAGATATATACAAAAAAGAAAGAGTAGTGAACTACATTAAAATGTAGAGTGCAATTAGTTATGCTACAGGAGACAGTTTTGGAAAGAAGTGAACATATGAATTTGGTAAAGAAAGGTTTTCAGGATAGTTATTCAATGGAATACCTGGGATAAAGGAAAATAGGAGTACTTATATTAGTTGCAAGAGGCACTCCAATAGTGATAGAAGAGGATAAAAAAGATAATAATGGTAGACTTGTAATACTAAGGGGCTACTGGCAAGAAAGGAGGATTACACAGGCGTGTATTTATATTCTACCTAAAACTGCTATAATGGAGCTTAAGAAAATTCTGGGAGAAATAATCAGCATTCAGCAGGGAATATTACTTATAGGTGGGGACTGGAATTTGATTTGCTGCATTTCACAGAACATGTGCATTTAAGTGAAAGTTTTGATACGCATCCAGTAACTATTTTACATCATGCAACAATAACAACTAAAATAAAAATGCAGGGTGATGAAATAAAAATGAGACAGTGGTGCTCTTCTACCTATCTACTGGAAAGAGAGAAATTTAAGGAGTGGGTAGTGGAAATAATTTGGGAGTTATTAGAGAAGACAGAAATTTCTTATGAAAATATAGCTAGCGAGTGAGATAAAATTAAAGTGGCATTTAAAAATAGGGTGGAAATTAAAGAAAGAGAGGTAGGGTTAAGAAGTAGCAATAATTACTTAGTGGGACTGACAAACATTAAAGTATTGCAGAATAGGGGGAATGTCATGGAACAAGAAGAGGAGCAATTACAGAATGCTAAATAGAAAATATGGGATTACCTTGATAATATGCATGAGTTTAGAAAGATTGCTGTTAAGCAACTGTTTATTGATAATAGCTGCAGACCACAAAAACTTTGAGCACAATGACTTAGGCAACAGAAAGTAGAAAGGATTATCACCCAGCTTAGGAAGCCTTAAAGAGGAAGATGACAAGAAATCTTTTAGAGGTATTAGTAATATTTTGGAAATTTTATAAAAGTTTGTACAAAGCAGAGAAATATGGAAATCAAGAAAAGGTACAAATGGAAATGTTTATACAAGAATAGCTATCCTTGAAGTCAGTCTCTAGCCTGTAGTCCAAATAAATTCTTGTCCTCTTCCCAATCTATTACCTAATTGAATTATTTGTTCCCAATACCATAGTTCCATTGACAGTTTTCTCCAATAAATTCCAGGCCCCCCCCATTGCCTGTTGTCTGTATCCCTAATCATAGTCATCTATATCACCAGAATCTCCTTTCTCCATTCCCTTGTTGGCTTAGTTCTTAGAACACTTTCTGCTACTTTATGAATGTAATATTGTGTATGGTTATTGCTTTTCTACTTAAGGATCTGCATCCAAAATCCCAGTCTGTCCTCATTTCTTGAGCTTCCCTGTATTTTATCATCATCCCTTTTCACTTTGAATTATAAGTTATTGCTTGTGCTATGCATAGGAGCATTAACTGTGTAGCTCTGAAATATTCCTTTGAGTCGGGTAATCTCAAACCGCCTTGTTCAGTTGGAAGAATAAGCTTATCCCACTTGACTCTTTCCAGCTCACTTCCCAGATAATCCTTCAGCTCTTTATTAATTGCTACCCACAACTTCTCGCTGGTAGATAAAAATATACCTGACCTGTATATTAAACTAAAGGAACTAAAACATTTTAACTGCTTGTATCTTGGTATCCATATGCATATAACAGAGCTTTCAATTTCTCAGTTTTTGTATTATCTTTTATTTAGTCTCTTTCCACATATCCTTAGCTGCCACACCAGAATCCCTTTTAATCCATACTCCTAAGTACTTAATTTTATCCTGTCCCCATACATGTGAATATTACTAAACCAATTCTTATGTAGGTACATAATTGACAGCTATTGCCTTTGTTTTAGCTTCATTAATTTTGTACCCTGAAAAGATTTGAAACTGCTCCAAAATGTTTTAAAACAAATGCTCTTTGCTGGTTTTATCAGGTATAAAATAATATCATCTGCAAATAGAGTCAGCTTTTCTTGACTACCATACCAATTATATCCTTGAATTTCTGAGTCTCTTATTTTCTTTGCCAGTGGTTCTAAATATAGTACAAATAACAAAGGGGAAAGACGACACCCCTGCCTGGTTCCTCTGCTCAAACAGAAATTATCAGAGAGGAACTCACCCACTTTAATTTTCACATCTGATCCCTCATTTATCCTCCTAATCAACCTTAGAATTTTATCAGGGGAAATGCTTCTATTGCCCTGCTCATAAACTCTCAGCTTCCTCTCTGAAATGCTTTCTCTGCATCAAGACCCACCAGCAAAAGTGGTATTTTCTCACATTCTGCTTCCTTCTGGGTCAGCAGTGTTCTATTAATGTTGTCAAATGTTTGCCTCCCTTCCACAAAACCACATTGATCTATATCTGTTAATTTCTAGCATCATCTTTGCCATTCTTTTATTCATTATAGACATAAACATGTTATAATCATGGCTCAGGATTGAAATGGGCTTGTATGAAGTTGGATCTGATGTGTCTTTACCCTCTTTAGGTATTGCAGCCACCACTGCTTTCTTCTTCTCCTCATCTCCTCTTAAAATGCTGTTAAACAAAACCTTCCAGATCATTATCAGTTGTTTTCCCTCCTAGCTTCCAAATTTCCAGAGGAATAGCATCTGTTCCTGGGGACTTTCCTGTGGATTGGTATACATCACCATTTTTATCTCATCTTCTCCTATCCTGTTAGTAATTGAACCTCATCTACCTCTAACATTGGAATATTTAATTCTTGTATAAACATTTCCATTTGTACCTTTTTTTGATTTCCATATTTCTCTGCTTTGTACAGACTTTTATAAAATTTCCAAAATATTACTAGTACCTCTAAAAGATCTCTTGTTATCTTCACCTTTAAGGCTTCCTAAGCTGGGTGATAATCCTTTCTACCTTCTGTTGCCTAAGTCATTGTGCTCAAAGTTTTTGTGGTCTGCAGCTATTATCAATTAACAGTTGCTTAACAGCAATCTTTCTAAACTCATGCATATTATCAAGGTAATCCCATATTTTCTATTTAGCATTCTGCAATTGCTACTCTTCTTGTTCCATGAGATTCCCCCTATTCTACAATACTTTAATGTTTGTCAGTCCCACTAAATAATTCTTGCTACTTCTTAACCCTATCTCTCTTTCTTTAATTTCCACACTATTTTTAAATGCCACTTTAATTTTATAGGCAAAGAGAAACAAATAGGGGGATCCTAAGCAAAAGACCCGCACTGGTAGAGTTTTTAGGATCTAGAACAGAAGCTGCTGTTAAAAAATGAATAATTAGTAGGGCATGCAAAATATTGCATGATAACTATAAGACTCAATCAGAGGAGATTAGTGAGGATTGGGAAGAGAGATTAGATGAGCAATTCACAAAGAACCAATGGGGGATATATGTAATTCTCCCAAATATTCAACAAAGTCTAGAAGATTTGGCATCTTTGCTTGGAAGTGTTTGCATAGGTATTTTTATATCCCAAGTAGACTCCAAAGAATTTTTCCAAGGGTAGACAGCAAATGTTGGAGGTGTAATGGGGAAGAACTAAGTAAATGAGAACATATTTTCTGGGAGCGTAATGAGTTGGCAGACTTTAAAGATTCCCTGAAGACTACTCTGTCAGAGATACTGGGTGAGCAAATTGGTGTAAGTAAGGAAATGATTTTTTGAGCTATGATACAGAATCAGAATTGCCTGACATAGCAAGGCCTTGCTGAGTCTAACTATGGTGGCTGCCAAAAAAACAATTGCTAGAAAATGGAAATAAAACTCAAAACCAACTGTACTAAAAGTATTGAATATAGTGACAGAGATAAAACATCTGGAATTGTTTTTTTTTTAGAAAAGGGTAGGAGCAAAATACATAGAAAAAATGGGAATTGTGGGAACAATACATGCAGAGGAGAAATGAAGCTTAAAAGAAGGTAAGATTTGATTGAGCTATGTAATCTTTGACAATGACTGGATAGATTATAAGCAATGTATAATGTTTGTAACTAAAATTGTGTTAATATTGTTTGTGATGTATAATATTTGCAACTAAAATTATGTCAATATGGTTTGTTTTCATTTATATAAATGTGCGATTGTCATGTCATAAGTGATAATTTAATAAAAATGTTTCTTGTTTTAAAATATTTTATTATCAATAATGGTGTAGCTGCTGTACTCTGTAATGTTCAAACAGTTCATCTTGAAAGTAGCTCTATTATGTGTAGCTCATTGGCTTCAATCTTGAAAGACTATATATATATATATATATATATATATATATATATATATATATATATATATATATACACACACAGTGGATATAAAAAGTGTACACACCCCTAAAATGCCAGATTTTTGTGATGTAAAAAAATGAGACCACAATAAATCATTTCAAAACTTTTCCCACCTTTAATGTGACCTATAACCTGTACAATTCAATTGAAAAACAAACAAATCTGTTAGGGGAAAAATATAAAAAATAAAAAACATACAATAAGCTGGTTGCATAAGTGTTCTCATCCTTAAACTAATACTTTGTCGAAGCACCTTTTGGTTTAATGACAGCATTCAGTCTTCTTGGGTACACACCTGCCATCAATTAAAGAGACTCTGATTAACCCCAAATAAAGTTCAGCTGTCCTAGTAGGATTTTCCTGACACTTACTCAGTTGCCTGCTACAGCAAAAGCCATGGTTCGCAGAGAAAGCATCAAAGGGATCTCATTGTTGAAAGGTATCAGTTAGTAGAAGGGTACAAAGCAATTTCCACAGCAATGGATATACCATGGAACACAGTGAAGGCAGTCATCAAAAAGTGGAGAAAATATGGGACAACAGTGACATTGCAAAGAACTGAAAGTCCCTCCAAAATTGATGAAATGCAAGACAAAAAACTTGTCAGAGAGGCTGCCAAGAGACTTACAGCAACAGTAAAGGAGCTGCAGGAATTTCTAGCAAGTACTGGTTGTGTACTACATGTGACAACAATCTCCCATATTCTCCATATTTCTGGACTATGGGGTAGGGCTGCAAGACGGAAGCCATTTCTTACACAGAAAAACACCCAGACCCGGCTAAAATTTGCAAAATAATACATCAAATCTCCCAAAAGCATGTGGGAAAATGTGTTATGGTCTGATAAGAGCAAGTTGGAACTTTTTGACACAATTCCAAAAGGTACGCTTGGTGCAAAAACAACACTTCGCATCACCATAAGAACACCATCCCCATGGTGAAGCATGGTGGTGGCAAATTTGGGGTTGCATTTCTTCAGCTGGAATTGAGGCTTTGGTCAAGGTAGAGGGAATAATGAACAGTTCCAAATACCAGTCACTTTTGGCCCAAAACCTTCAGGCATCTGCTAGAAAGCTGAAGATGAAGAGGAATTTCACCTTTCAACACGACAATTACCCCAAATATACATCCAAATCAACCAAAGAATGGCTTCACCAGAAGAAAATTAAGAAGACTGAATGCTATAATTAAATCAAAAGGTGCTTCAACAAAGTATTGGTTGAAGGGTGCACACACTTATGCAACCAGCTTATTGTATACTTTTTATTTTTTTATATTTTTTCCCCTAACAGATTTGTTTGTTTTTCAATTAAATTGTACAGGTTATAGGTGACATTAAATATGGGAAAAGTTTTGAAATTATTTATTGTGGTTCACTAGGGTGGATTTATTTAATTTAAAAATACACTCACTTATTCATGAATAAATTTAATTTATTTACTTTAAAATTTAGAATGAGTACAGGTTATCTGGGTTAACTTATACGTTACATGTGTTGCACATACATATTCACTACAGCACTAGGGGAACGGTGTAAGCCAAACAAAATTTTTCGATAATTTGAATTTCAACCTTATAAGTGTTCACCTAAAAAAAGTTTGCTTAAAATGTATTGATAATGACATACTCAACATTGTAAGCATTCATTCTTATAATATAGACCAGTAGTAATAGGGAGTAATCGTACTGAATGCAAAAAGTTGCATGAAGTGCCTTGTTCTGTAATGACTAGGCTGAACAGTGGTCTAATAATAACTAGCTACTCTGAAGAGTAAAGGCTACCTCACCCATGTAAGCCCACTCTTCAACCTAGTCATTACAGAACAAGGCATTTTTTTCAAAAAATATGGGCCTGCCTGCATGAGTTAGCTACTAGCTAAGATTCATAAAAAACAAACTCATACAGGCTTTCATTTGAAACTGATAAAGTACCTTATGTCTGTATATGAATGCAGCTGTTCTACAGATGTTGGCTAATATATATTAATGCAAAGTGTATTTCTTAATTATTTACCAAAAGTCCATGCTTTCTTATGTAGACATAAACAATGTTACCATTAAGTTTTAGACAACTATTCATTTTTAGCATTTAAACTATGGCAAGGATTCACGAAGCCTCCGTGTAAGAGTTATAACTCTTACACAGAGGCTGCAGTTAAACGGAGTGATGTCAGCATGCTTTGCATATTCATGAGAGCATGCTGAATCACACCTAAGTCTAACACGGTCCGTGTAAGACAGTAGGGGGCGTGTCCGTAGGCCGAGCCCTGCAAGCGGACACACCCCTAGAAGTGTAAAAGTGCCCAAAGTAAACACCCACAACAGAGTCCACGGAAATGTGAATAAACACAACACAACACATGCCCCCACAGACTATGAACATAAAATATATAAATGAACATGTTATATATATTTTTTTAAATTGTAAAGATGTTTAACCGTGAGTGCGCTCGTTTGCGCAGGCGTGGCAGTCAGTGGGAAAGTATATAAGAACTAAATATGCAAAATAAGCCAGGAAGCAATAGCGTAGTGGTAGAGATGTTGGCTGAAGAGCAGGCATTCATGGTTCGTGCCCCCACAACACCAATTTTTTTTTTTTTTTGCAAAATAAGCAGGAAACAAGTCCCTGACAAATATGTACACATAAAACCACAATTTATGTAAAATGTAATGAAATAGCCCATTTATATTGAAGAAATGTGAGGTAACAAAAGAATAAAAAATGCCAGATGTGCTCATAGCTGAGCTACAGTTTAACAGAGTGAGTGCATCTGCCCGTAGATGAGCAGTGGTTTAACTGGTGCAAAATGAGTGCCCGTAGCTGAGCAGTGGTCTAACACGCTAAATCTATGTGCCCCTAACTGAGCTGAGCGTAATATGCGTGCTGATAGCCAAATGAGGCTTAAAGCAACGTACCCCGTTTGCACGGAGCTGCGCACCGCGCAAACAAGCTAACCGACGGGCAACGTTGAGCAAGCCGTATCAAAAGTGCCTTTACACAGACACACCCATCAGCATGTCTAAACATTCAAGAAAAATAAAAAGCAGTGGCCAGGTTTGAACCCAGGATACTATACACCATAGTGAAGGTACAGAACCACTAAGCCATGACAGCAGTACCTTTAAATGCAATAATAGCTAATATATAGGAATGAATACAAACTAGAGCATGACAATGCAGGTTTACTGAAGTTGATACAATTCCAAAATGGCCAATCACAGATATGTGCGGGAAAAACGGACTATATAAGCCCCATAGGCGGGAATACACAACATAAACGATTGTAGAACTGACCTGCAGGCAGAATGACAGGAGTAGGAGAGGGTAGTTGCTTTCGAGCACAGAGGTGGGGTGTTGAGGAGTCCAGGTACACGGTCTGGCTCCTAGTCCATAATCATGAGGCCCAACTCATGCAGGGCCAGGTCCTCTGGGGAGCATACAGGGCCAAGGCATGGGACCGGTTGGCTCATGATCTCACCAGTGCCACAGGGATTCCAAGGACTGGTGTACAGGTCTGTCACCACCATGCGGACCTGAAGAGACGCAAGCAGGACCAACTGAACCTTTGGATCCAGGAGGCCCAGCAAACACCCAACGCCCCACTGCTGAGTAAGTAACATTTAATTATGTATGTAAGAAATTAAACTAGCTGATATTATGGAGATGTGTATTCTAATATTACTTCATTTATATTACAGCTGCAGGTGTCCGTTCTGCGAACCGCAGAGCCTATGGCGATAGGCTGGTGCGGTTGCTCCACCAGGCATGTCAGTAATCCACTACCAGTAACTGTAAAGAAATATAAAAGTATGACAGTCAGCAAAAGAGTGCAGTGTAGTCAGTAAGGAATAAAATGTGCAAGTAACAGTGTGAAAGTGTCTGCAAGTATTGCTTGATTACAAAAGTGTGTTTCAGCCTGTAAGTTAAACCGAAAAATGAAACTGTCTGACATATATTCTGAAATAAAAATGCCCTACCTGTAAGAAAATAGTACACAACCTGCAGCAGGCTGAAAAGTATAGCTGCGGAAGATGATGAAATCACATGTGTGAAATATATCCCTGTGGAAATACTGAAACATGACAGAAGTGAGACTGCTGGAAAGGATTGTAATAACTACAGGTAAAACATGTCAATAAAGCCTAGAAGTAAGTACCATCCTGAATAGTAAAATGAAAGCAAGTGAGAGAGTGTGAGAAAGTGTCATGAATCCAGCAATACAGTAGTAATAACCCTGAATAAAGTATACTGCAGTCAAGACAGAATGAAATGCATGTGAGATTCAAAACCAAACAGCGAAATCTGTTCAAAGTGTTGCTGCATCTGGAATGTGTATCCCAAAATCTGGATATGTTGCTCTCAGTCTGCAATATGCAGATAGGATGATTGTCTGATATACCAAACATCCACACTTGTCTACAGCTATATAAAGCAAATGTAGCAGGATGATATAGCTGAACAAAGCTAGATATGAATGTGTATGAAGAACAATAAAATGTATATTGATGTTGCAGTAACAGTCCTATCACCAAGTTGAAATAGTTATCATATAGGAAACTGTAGTTAGAACAGTAGTGTGTATATAACTGTAGCTATTAGAAATGTACAGCATATGTATTGTTATTCAAAGGTGTTAATATTACTTTCTTTACCCCACCCTATAACCACATATAACCCATTCCACATGAAAATGGTATGTGCAATCACATTTAACACCCCTGGACGTTTGTCCTGTTGGGTCATATATATTTGCATGTCTGTTGATGCATCTGCCCTGTTCATACATCCACACCTGATGGCCTGTTGCCATCAATTAACCCTGCATGTTGTTGGACTGTGTATTTCTGTTCAAATTATGCATGTGTTATGCACGCTGTTCAATGGTGTGAATATTTGGTTGTTTGGTTAATGGGAATACTAATGCATGCTGTTACAACTAATTGTGAATGGTATTATATGTCACTAACCCAAACTGTCATGACATAATGCAAAACATAGGACGACAGGGAAGGCGGGTTCCAGCGGACCCACCTCTCCCACCTCAGCTGGCGAGTGCACCTGGCACTAGTGCCGAGTCCGGACCCTCCTCTGGTGGCCCTGTGCCACCTGCGGGTGGAAGCGCTGCAGGGGATGGGGCTCGCCCCCCCCTCTGCAAGTGTGGCCGGAGGAGAACCACCACTCACCCTCCGTAGCGTCCGGACTGTGGTGCGTAGGGAGATTCGGGACTCTGTTCTCGAGCCCCTACGCCAGCTCAAGGCACGGGTGGCGCAACTAACGGGCATGCCTGTTGCCCTGCCTACACAGCCCCCAGCACAGCCCCATCCTGGGCAGTGAAGGAACAGTGGCAACTGCCTATGGGTGGGGATACCAGTTCCACTGTTGCCATCTGTGGGCTCATGGGCTCTGGATATCCAAACCTCCGTCCCCGTCAATTGTGTAACCCCCCCACGTGTCATACACCGCCCCTGTATGCGTCTTGTTTGTCTTGTCTGTTTACCTACCCAACCTACCTCCCCAGCTGTACCGACTTCCTTCACCTGACATACCACTCTCACCTGAAAAAAAAAAAAAAAAGGGCACTCTGTACCCACAAAAAAATTACGCCCCATACATAGCTGCCCATTCCGCACATGTCTGCTGGACATGGAACCTATCAATTACAATTGGCTGTACAACAAGTATTATTGTTGTCCTGACACCTCTCTCAGGGGTGGAAGGTTTCAAATGTCACACCAAATTACATACATATGCACAGCTGTTGCTGATGAAGAAATGGGCAGCTATGGGCCTTACCTACATCCCTCCTGCAAAACCCAAGCTTGTTTCCCTACTGTCTTACCCTCTTTGTGACCCCTTTTTCACCACTTTTCTGTCTCCCCATTTTCATTTCTTTCAAAGAAAATAGCGTGGGTGTGTGCAAGAGTAAGCACGTTTAAGCGGTTGTAAGCGGGTGTGCGCGGAGCTAAACACCAGTGCGCATGCGTGAGCTCCACGCAAACCAGCGCTAACCCGGTTACAACTGCTTAAAAGTGCCTTAGTCACTTTGATTGACAGGTCTTGTAGTCAGTTCAGAAGCAAAATAAAATCCCACTGGCAGTCTCGAACCCAGGACCTTGGAAACAGTAGTCTGCATGACTTACCACTAAGCCATGACTCTTATACAAGAACATTGTGCTAAAATAAATATATCATGTAATAGTAGGAATGAATGTAAAGGGAATATAGATGTGTAGTACACAAAGCATGCCATTTAGAATTACTATCAAAACTAGTGGATTTCCATAATAGTAGTGTGTGAACAGAAACAGCCATGCTAGTTGGTAGCTAGTAGGTAATAATGTCACTATAGCACCTTGCAAGCCACACACATACTCACAGCAGGATAATCACTGCCCATACCCCACAACCTCTTACAGGAACACATCTGGACCAAGTAATAAAATATGTGGAGCAAAGGCCCAAAACGAGGGACACATTACAAATAATGTTACAACAAACGCAGACAGTTCAGAGAGTAACAGGGTCTGCATTTTGTGGGATGTTTGGAAGGGTATGAAGTCTGAAACTTGAATGTTTGTCACCATATTCTGACTTGAGCCCAGAGTGATTTGCCAGAAAAAGGTGTGCATGAGATATTGACCAAAATATGAGGTAGAAATGTGGACAACCTGCAAATATCTGTACACATGACGGGTCTGACACCACCATATTTGAATAGTTAAGAGCCTAGACATAGCAACAGTGAATGACGTACAGGGATGCCCCACAGACTCCATGTGAAATGTACAAACAGTAGGCAGAAAGGTGTAACACATGCAATGGTAACTATGGAGTCCTGAAAGTATTCACCACTTGCACGGCAGAAAAAGTGTAGTAATACATATGCTCATGCTAACCCACAGTCACAACTGCAGCATACCAGACATTTTAATGGGTGTACCCCACTGATATGTACCATTCCATGAGGCAGATAACAGATGAACCTGAAAGTCTCTGGGGCCTGCTCAGCAGCATACTCAAATACCCTAATAGATGTCAAGGCCCACACCATGGCCAGACCACACTGCATGCTGTAACACCCTAGCAGATATAGCAAGCATTCCAAGGTGTGAATGTACATGGAAAATAGGAAAGCTACAGCAGCACACTACAGTCAGGACACCTAGCAGGCATACAAGTAGTGACTGTAAAGGGCAAATATTGAAGCCTTAGCAACAAAGTGCAAGCAAAAGTGAAAGGAAAGCACATACACACACATTAACAGTAGTAGTAGTTGTAGGTGTCAGTGTACATACACAGTTAGTACAGGAAACTGGAGAAATGAATGGAGGAATGTTAATCGACAACACAGCTGGAAATATGAGAGAGATACCAACCTTTACACTCACAGAACATTGTCCACAGCATAACAGCATGGTCCCTGCCCTTAAAATCTGAAAGGGCTACGCCTATCTCACATACCTTTTTATAGCACTGTTCTGAAATCACAGTGAGAACTGCAATCAGTACACAACTGGCTGCATGCAATTAGCAAATACTGGCTAACAATTGGTGCAGAGGCCATCACATGGGCATATGCAGATACCTACAAAAGTATGCTGTACTCCCAGACCACAAATGCAATACTTTCATTGCACCCTGAGAACGACGTGAGAGACAGACAGAGAGAGAGAGAGAGACAGAGACAGAGACAGAGAAAATTGCAATTAAGCAGACACAAACAAATTGTTCAGCAACAGCCACCTGAAAGCTGACAACTGGGAAGTGGAGCAGCAGGACAGAGAACCAGATGGCAACACAAGCAGCTGTGACAAACACAGGTAATGTAAAGTAATACTATAAAGGTCTACATACTGTGAACCCTCCATATGTGTCATTGGTCTGTATCCATATGTATATGAAGATGTGTAAAGGGCAGGGGACATACAGCAACTATCAGTGAAGGCTGTACATACATTTGTATGTGAGAGCATCTATGTGCACATATCAATGCTGGTTGATTGTAGGTTGTAGTGCCATGTACAAAGTAGGTTTCACAGTTATGCATGTTTAGCAGTATGTTAGTGTGTGTATACAGTATGGTAGACAAACATGTTGATATACCTGTCTATCATATGGATACGTATGTATGTCAACATATGTATGTGTATATATATATATATATATATATATATATATATATATATATATATATATATATATATATGATATGCATATATGTATACATACATAGAGAGAGATGTAGGAATACATAGACAGATGTAGATAGAATACTGTACAAGCATATATATGTAATGCACACATACAGATATAGATATATGTAGATACATATACATAGACAGACTGATCTGACTATCTACAGGTATGACTGTATATGACGACCTTCAACACACCCTGTCCCACCCCTTCTGTCACTCTCACCCCCTCTGTGTCCCCCCCTCCACATCTATAGCAATATATGTACATCAATATATATATGTGTATATGTATACAGACATATATATATATATATATATATATATATATATATATATATATATATACATATAGATATATCTATATACATATATATATATATATATATATATATAGAGAGAGAGAGAGATGTATATAAATTCTGAGTGAGGCACATGTGTACAGATGTATTGCAACAGGTGCCTGGTGACAAAGGCATGGAGTGAACACCAGTGTCAAAACCGGAGTACCATACCACATTTCAAATCACCTACACCAGTAACCACCAGATATGTGATTGGCTGCCCACCACTGCATGTGTCAGGGGTGAACAGGGTCATAAATGTGTACAATAGTGGCCCCAATGATATTCACAGTGGCACACTATCCCTGGAATACCTGCACATGGTATGTGTCAGTGAACATGGTGTGTCAGCTATGGACATGTAGGTCGGTGTACCCCTCCACACCACATAATGGATGCCATGGTATGAACCTCACATGACAGCTACAGATATGGAGAAGGACACAGTGACATGTACAACACTGTGACAATGCACTCAAATACATTACCAATGCACAGTGACTGACAACACCACAGAGTACACATATACTACTCACATAGAGGTTACCACTCCCGGATTTACATATGTAAGTCACACCCATGACAGATGTCCAACAACCATAGTAACACCTCACACCATCCACAACCTAAATGACTGCTGTGTGTCATCCATGCCACTGCAATAGAGTGCACATGTGGAGGTAAAAGTTCCTACCCACAGATAAGACATACCCTGCAATAAACCACACAGTGTTAAGAAGCAAGACTCACCATGAGTACATGTCACACATACCCCTGCTGAATGTTAGTCAGATAGGTAATATGCCATATGAGTCACCCTGTGTAACTGTGTGAAAGCAGCAGGTACCATCACACCACATGTGTCACAATGGTCAGGGTAGCAGAACAGTATGCTGCTGTAGTCCCAGGGGCAATAGCATATTGTATAGTATTGTATTGTAATGTAATGTATTGTGTTGTATTGTATTGGTATGTTGAGGTGCCTCCTGTACACCAGTGTACAGGTACATATCCTGTAGTCAGGCTAGTGTTACATAGCACTTCTATATGTGTGTTTAGCTCTTGTCAGAGTTTATGTAGCATGCAACTGGGGATACCATCAGGTCCCATTCATGTTGTGTATTCTGCTGTCCTGAGGGTGGCTCTCACCTGGACATCTGTGATGACAGGGAGGTTACAGTCAGCTGGGATAACTATGTCTTATTTTGGGGGAGAGGGCAGGGTGACACCTGCACTGAACCTGTCTGCCACAATGTTGTCAATATCTGTGGTGTCAGTGAAATATTTGTTGTTGTGTACTAACTATGGGCATAGAGGATGGATCCTGACCAGGTTGCTAACATAACTGAAGAAGGCCTTCTGGTTATCTGTAGTGTCCCTCTTGATTTCCCTCTCAAAGTTGCCTATGGATGTTTGTATGATGGAAAATAGATCCTTACTAGTGCTGCTCAGACATGCCCTCCCTTTATGGAATTATGCTCTGTCTTGCAGTAGCTTCCATCTTCTGTAATACAATCTGTCTATGGCTGGGGTCCACCATACAGGATGCTGTCCCTTTGTGGAGAGTGTCTTGGTCATATATGGGATTGCATGATCCATGCATTTTCGGAGATGTCTGTAGAAAGCAATTGTGTAGGGGTCAGCATTGTGGGTTGTATCTGCCACTGGCCCAGTGGGCTGAAAGGATACCATGTCACTGTTACAAAGTGTAAAGTTTGCATCTGTAATGTTATTCACTATAGTCGTTTGTGCTGGTGGTGGAGGTGGGATATGTATATCCAGGGCAATCAGTGTGTGGTCAGCTCACAGTAGTTGATGATGTAGGCCATACAGTACCTAGATACAAACCCCCAGAGTGAGGAGGTGCTCTTGACCTGAATCAGTGTTCTGACTGCTGGGGTTTGGTAGTATGTCGTATGGAGTGTGCCAGGTACTGTTGCACAGTTGCTGGCTGAGCACTGATACTTGGCCATTTACATGCGTATCCACCAATAGACACACAGATGCTATATATGTGAGATATGTTGTATCATAACAGTCGAGTAGCATGTGTAGTATGTGTGCCAAATTCTGCTGACATATATTGCTGATATCAGGTTATTTTCTTTCTCAGGTACATGGCCCACCCGCGGAATCTCACTTACTCCACAGCTGAGGATGAGGAGATACACCAGAGCCTGGTGCAGGATTATGCAATACTCTTTTCCCGCACCAGCCAGAATAAGCAGGAGAGGGCTGCACTGTGGCAAGACCTTGTCCGTCGGGTAAATGACATAGGCACGCATAATAGGACATATGAGCAGGTACGACATCACTGCAGTGATTTAATCAGACATGTCCGTCAGCATGCGTCAGATATCCACAGGCAACAGGTCGCCACAGGTGGAGGGGTGGCTACACATCCCCCACTCACCAGACTGGAGGGACTACTCATGAGTGTAGTGGCTCCAGTCCGCCAGCAACAACAACAGCAGCAGACATGCATTATGATGGAGGCTGGAGCCACGCAGCAGCAAGACAGTGAACATGCAGGTAATATGCCATATGTATAGTTGACTGCTGTGTACACTGGTAGTTAATGCATGTGTGAGGTGTGTCCTTGGTTTGTAGCTGTCACCATAGTATTTAATGTGCAAGTGTGATATCCTCAATATTAGCAGCTGACCTGTGAAAGGCGACTGTTGTACTACTGACCTGTATCATACTCAGTAACAATGGCACAGTTGTGCCAACTGACATTAGTTTCTTCACGTCTGCAGGTCCCTCTGGTATAACAGCAATGCAGCCTATCCATGCTGGTGAGTGTGTATTAACAATTCCTGTAATAGTCTTGATAGTAATAGTACTATTTGGCTCACTTAGTAGTGCTCTTTGTATACATGTAGGTGTGTCTGTGTCTGTGTGTTGATATCACGCATACTGAGTACTGTACAATTGTGTGAAACTGTGTGCATGTGTGCATGTGTGCATGTGTGCACCTGTGCATGTGTGCATGTGTGCACCTGTGCATGTGTGCATGTGTGCATGTGTACATGTGTGCACCTGTGCATGTGTGCATGTGTGCATGTGTACATGTGTGCACCTGTGCATGTGTGCATGTGTGCACCTGTGCATGTGTGCATGTGTGCATGTGTGCACCTGTGCATGTGTGCATGTGTGCACCTGTGCATGTGTGCATGTGTGCATGTGTGCACCTGTGCACCTGTGCATGTGTGCATGTGTGCATGTGTGCATGTGTGCATCACTGGTAATGTGTAGACATTGTAAACTGTGTTTCCTGTTTCCCTCCCACAGGTTCTGGTGCTGCTCTGGTGTCATGTAGCAGGGAACCTGAATCAGGTGCCATGGGTACTGATAATGATGACATCTGTGTAATGGCACAGGAAGGTATGCCAGGGTCCACCATTGGTCAGCCGATTGACAGTACACAGCTGTCGACCCCAACAATGCGCACAGTTATCCTGCCAATACACCCTTTGTCACCAATGTCCCTAGGTGATGGACAGCATACAGTGGGCATTGACCAGGGTAATGTGGTATCTGTGGCACATGCCTCCCCACACAGCAGCCATGGGCATGGCCCAGAGATGGTATCACACAGACAGATGTCCAGGGGTTCTCGTGGGAGCATCCATGGGCGTACTGCCCCTGTCAGACATGCCCACAGAGGTCTTACAACCTCAGCTATGTTTTGGGCTGTCATGCAGGCACAGTCACGTATGGAACGGTACACCAGACAGGGTCTGAGGGAGCTGACAGCATGTCGCACAGCCATGACTGACAGTATGCGTGACATTGCGGATGCCATCCGTGATTTCACCGATGTCATAGACAGACATTGTGGGGACATATTAGACCAGTTCCACAACTACATGTCCATGATCCAGGGCGATGGTGGGCGGTTGAGGCGTCGACGTGGCCGTATGCCAGCAACAGCAGCAGCTGGCAGTCGTCGCGGACAACAACAGGGCCACGGCCGCCCCCGTAGTGCCAGCAGCAGCCCCAGCAATGCTGGGTCTGTGCTGTCATCAGACCGCCCCAGGAGACCACGTGCACGTGGCTCTGGCCAGGCCCGACAGGGATCTGTGTCCAGTCAACGAACACCTGCTTCTGATGACAGTACCCAGTCTGGGTTGGTACCGGATACGGTCCGTAGCACCCCTGCAAGGCACAGGTACCATGTCCGTGGCCAGAGACACTGATCTGTATGACCAGGCAGGTACAGTCTGTGGCTGTCCACAAACACCAGTATATGGCAGCCATGAGGTGGAACTGTGTGCATCCATACACACATGCAAATTGACAACACCTAGGGCTACCGCATACACGCACACACTGCATCAACATTGCCCCACCTTCTACTGCTGTCCCTCACCAACACACATACACATACATGTCAATCGGTGGTATCGGTGGCTGACTCAGGCATACCAAGTTCACACCCTGTGCATATGATGAAACTGTGCCACCTCCTGCAATCTGTAACAACTGTGCAGGTACAGGTTAACATGTTGCTGATGCACAGGGTGACCACATAGATGTGTAGTAATAGTATCATGTTGTTAACAGTACTGTGTGCTGAATTAATTGTGGGTATATCACAGCATGCCTGATGCAGTAAGTGTGTGATTGTCATGTACTGTTGTCTACACCCATGGTAAGTACCATAGTGTATCATCTGCACATGTTGGCATACTGGTGGTAATGATGTCAACAGAAGGCTACATACATAGGTAGCACAGGGGATAAGGTAATGAATGTAGTAATACGCAATGATGGACATGTAAATTGCAAGTGGCATGTTGCCCACACTGGACTCTGCAATGCAGATGTTTGAGGATGTTGATATGTGTGCAGTACTACACGACTGGTACAGGACACACAGGAGCACCCTAGCACTGCATGCTCACATCTCATACCATGCTAGACAGCCCCAACACACAAAACTAACTGTCACAGGAGGGAGAGTCCCCATATATGTCAGGGATACTGTGGTGGCAGGCCAGGTAGCATACATCCTACTAAGTATGGAACCACTGAGTGAAGGCTCAGTGTCTGTTATTTGACATGTGTATTACTGCAGGTATGAGCACATGGGTTTCCATCCAGTTATTGTACATCCTGACAGTACATGGTCTGTACACTTGTGTGCGCTGAGACTGGACCCTAGCCATCTGACCCGTGTATTTCCATGTACATGTGCATAGTGCCTGCATATTTGCAGTGTTACCTACTGGAAGTGGTACAGCTTGTTTGTTATATAATGGACTACATGCAGCCCTGTTTACTGTAGCTTTGTTTGCATGCAATTACCCTGGAATACTGATCACACCTGCAATGCATAGTTATAGAGCTTCTGTGGACTCCTAGTGCCATCTGCATAGCTTACTATATGTATGTCCATGTCCCACTTGACAGGATGTCACTGTTTGTCCTGTTCACATGTACATTGCCTGTGACACAGTGCATATGACTTACCTGGCATGTGTCCACGTGAGCAGTCATATATGCTACTGCTAACTAATCACAGGCACTACACCTTCACATATTCATCTTCTGTTGAACTACCTGCTTCGCTAGGGATGGCCTGCACCTGTCACCCCTGGGCTTTCAGATATTGGCAAAGGCTCTTGCTACCCCCATAGTGCCTATGTTAGGCAAGGCTCAAATGACAAACCCACCTTCATAGGTATCACAAGGGATAAGAAACTAAGAGTAATGTTACCCAACGCCAGAAGTCTAAACCTCCAGATGCATGCACCCGAAACTCTCCTTGGCATGGAGAACATCGATATCTGTGCAGTAACAGATGCCTGGTTCAGGGCTACTGAGAGCACACCAGCACTACCAGGCTTAACCTGGTTGATTTCTTTGAAACAGTCACCAAGGCCATTGACGAGGGGAAGGTGGTTCACACAGCCTACCTGGACCTCCTAAAAGCCTTCACAACAATACCCCACTTGGGCATTCTAGAGAAGCTCACCAGCTTAAATATAAGCCCCTATGTCACTAGATGGATTGCACACTGGCTCAAGGACAGAACCCACATGGTTAGAATTGCTGGAGCCATGCCAGACTCCAAACCAGTTACGAGTTGTGTCCCACAAGGCTCAGTCCTGGGACCTCTCTTGTTTGGTATATATTTATTGGAGGTACAGGCCAACACGGACGGACTGTGGCTGACCAAATATGCAGATGACTGCGAACTGGCCACCATAATCGACTCTCCAGCCGACACAAGCATCTTCCAAAGGGGCATCATAGAAACAGACAACTTGTGCCAGAGCCATGGCCTTCAGCTGAACAGTGTTTAGAAAGGGAAATGTGCATCCTGTAGTCTGTTCACCTAGTTGCCAAAAGGGACATTTCCCTCACACACACTAACCCCCTCAGCCAAAAACACACACTTGCCATTTGCAGGATTCAAACCCCTATCTGACTATGTTATGACACTTGAGACAGACGCATTAGCAGAGCACGCTATTCGCATTACTGGGAGGTTTCCCTTCTCCTGCTATACTTATAGAGTGCTGACATCATCGGTGTTTAGAAAGGGGAATGTGCATCCTGTAGTCTGTTCACCTAGTTGCCAAAAGGGACATTTTCCTCACACACACTAACCCCCCTCAGCCAAAAACACACACTTGCCATTTGCAGGATTCAAACCCCTATCTGACTATGTTATGACACTCGAAACGGACACATTAGCAGAGTGTGCTATTCGCATTACTGGGAGGTTTCCCTTCTCCTGCTATACTTATAGAGTGCTGACATCATCGGTGTTTAGAAAGGGGAATGTTCATCCTGTAGTGTGTTTTCCCAGTTGCCAAAAGGGACATTTCTCTCCCACAGACTTAGACACACACCAACCCCACTCACACACACTGAGTATTTGCAGGATTCAAACCCCTACCTAACTATGTTATGACACTTGTGACAGACGCATTAGCAGAGCACACTATTCGCATGACTGGGAGGTTTCTTTTCTCCTGCTGTACTTATAGGGTGCTGACATCATCGGTGTTTAGAAAGGGGAATGTGCATCCTGTGGGGAGGCAGACGCCAAGCACACTCTGGCTAAGCTGTCATTCCCTAGGGCAAACAGCCTAGTGTTGACCTCTACACCCATATGTTTAATTGTCAAATGCACATTATTTGTTGCTGATAGACTGTTTGCACATCTTTATTGCCATAGCATTCCCTGTTTGTATGAACAACTTGTGCATCTGTGGAAGATGTTTGCATATGGGAGGGATCCACTATATCACGTATGTCTCTGTAGTCATTTAACTGTGTGCACTGGGCAGACTGCTGTAATGTGGTTGGTTCCTGGAATAACACGTAAAAATACCAGATATGTGTGTCCAACTGCTAAACTGAGATTTGGCCTAAGTGTGTGAGCATGCCCAGTTTAGCCTTCCCATGGCATGTTGTCTGACATATGTCTCATTTATCAAAGTGTGTGAGCATGCCCAGTGTAAGCATTCCATATGTTGAACTCTGCAGCCCACCACATTTGTGGATGAGTGTGAACTTCAACAAATATCACCCGTTTATGGTTGTGTGTTGTGTGTCATGTTGTGTAGTTACTGTACAACTGCTTTGTGTGTGAACACAACAGGATTATACTGTGCCTGCAGTGTTTGCATGGGATACTTTGCATACAGTTGTCAACATCCTTTCACACTGACCTAACACTGTAGTACTGTATAGTGTACTGGTAGTACTTTGACTGTGGTGGACAGTATCCTGGGCTTTAGTGCTATCACTGCTTTACATTTCGATAGTGAGCACAACAGCCTGGTTAGGGGCCAGTTGTGTACATCTGACCATGTTGCATTATGTTCAGATATGAATTACTTAAACCAGGTTTGTCCAACATTGGTAGTGTATTCCACAACATAGGTGTACATTTGCAAACACTAGCGATGTGCCCTAGTCCATGTTTAATGCTAGTTGGAGAGTGTGTTTGTCCTTCAACACACATTGTAAGTGGAGTTTGCCATGACATATGTCATGGTTAGTATACTGTGCCTCTGTCTACCTGTGACATGACAGTGATACTCAGGATAAAGCTACCATCTCCCATCCACTCATCAAGATTCCTATTGAGGAAAATTGATAAGTGACTCTATGGGTAGCCTGTACTGGGAGTTCACTCATGGGTGGGGGTGGCTTCTGTGTTATGGATCATGCAGTACAGCTTGTCCTATGTAAGTCAGTGCTGGGGTTCAGGTCTCTCATGTGCATAGCTCACTGCCATTCAGATTGTACAAGGTGCAGCATGTTTATTGATACCAGCTACACAGGCAACACATGGCATCTGTGCAAGCTCTTTGATACTCCTGGTGAGGTACTGTTGGGGACTTTACGGTTGATGGAGGTGTCTGCTGAGGTACATCCCACAGGGGCTATTGTAGTCAATTGTACCGCTGATGAAGGATGACTGCAGAGCCACAATGACCTCCCTTATCTAGATCTGACAACCTTCATGATTAGGTGGGTATATGGTATGTTTCTGTAAACACTACAGCACATGTTTGTCCAATGCAGGATATCTATCACCTTGTGTCCCCAGGTCTCTCATTACATGTTAACTACGTAATGGGTTAACACCTATGTGGTAATTGGTGGGCACTTACTGTATATCCACGGGGGTTGACTATACACTTTTCTGCAATTAGCTTGCTGACATGGCTATGGCACCAGTTGTCTGTTTCTATGTGGCCCTTTTGTGGGATGCTTGTGTCAGCTGGTGGATCATATATGGTGAGCAGTTTGTAGTCCTCTGCAAACATGTTCAGACACAGTCCTTCCATGTTTGCCTGTACCTATGGGACCTATATACCAGACGAGTTAGATCCCAGGACCAAGCCTTGTGGGATGCCAGTTATATCTGGTTTGTAGTCTGACATGCCTGCAGCATGTCTGACCATGTCTGTTCTGTCCTTGGTCTGGTTTGCAACCCCTCTACTGACATAGGGGTTTATATTTAAGCTGGTGAGCTTATCTATAATGAACACATAGGGCATTGTATAGAAGCCTTTGCAAGGTCCAGCTACGCTGTGTGGACCACATTGCCCTCATCAATGACCTTAATGACTGTTTCAATTGAGTCAAACATGTTTAGGGGCAGGATCTGCACTTATGAAAGCCACACTGGGTAGGGTCCGGTGTCAGTAGGTCCCCAACATCTTTATGTCTGTGGTACATGCTGATCCTTTCCATAGCTGTGCAGACCGAGCTTCTCAGGATTCTGGGGTAGTAGTTTTCAGTATCCATTCAGGCAACACCTTTGTTGAGAAGGACCACCACTGTTGTTGTACACTGCTCTTTGGGTACATATTCTGTGGTAAGGCTGACATTGAGCAGTAGTGTGATTTGGCATTCCATTCATCTTGGAGTCCATGTTGCACTCAGCCCAGGACACCATCTCATACCATTGCTGCTGTGTGTTTTGCTTTGTAGATGCTGGCTGTTACCTCAGCATCTGCAATGTCAGGAGGCCAGCAGTCTGCTGGGATAGATATTCTGCATTCTGGGGGGGGGGGGGGGGTTGCACTGCACCTGTCAGGATGTATGTTGGCAATATGTGTGTGTGTTTGTGATATTTGTGTGACTCAGAGCATATCTGTGAATTCCCAACATGGTTCCTACCATCAGTTGTGAAAGCCTTGGGATTATCCTTAGTATCCTGTACAATTTGTATCTTCATAGGTTCATAGGTTCATACTAGGCTATCCACCCTAGGGCATTTGTTAGCCTAGCCAGAGTGTGTGTGGTTTTGCCACCCTTGCTATGTGAATATTATGGCCATTTATGATTTGCTTTGCTGTGCCTCTGTCTGGACATGACACAGTGAAGACCCCAGTGTAACTCTACAATCATCCATCCATTTGGCAAGATTCCTGTTGAAGAGTGTCAGTGAGGGCTCTGCCTAACATGGAGTGGGATTCTGGTCCAGGGTGTGGGGAGCCTCTGGATTATGTATCTGTCCCACCAGCACATCCTATTTCATTATTTGTTGAGGTTGACATCTCTCACTCTCACAGCTCCGATGGCTTTGAGTTTTCTGGGGTGGAGCATGTCCATTACTCCTGTGTTGGACATGGCCTTCTACAACAGGCATGCAATGCCTCTGTGTAGGCAGTATGTGACTGCATTCAGCTGGGGTGTCTACAGCCAGGCAGCATATGACATATATTTGAGACCCTTTATCCTCTTGGTGAGGTACCTTTGAGGTCTTTCTAACTGCTGCAGGTGTCAGGTAAGGTACATCCCATATGAGGCATTGTACTAGATTATGGGTGTGATAAGAGAACAGTATAGGGGCACAATGACCTCTGCTGACGTAGATTTGAATCCTTTCCTGATACGGTGTCAAATGTAGACAGTCTTCCTAGCCACATTGGCAATGTGAGTGTCACATAACAGGTTACTGTCCACTTGTGTCCCTAGGTCCCTGATTACTCCTTCCATACATAATGGTTTACCACCTATGTGGTAATTTGTGGTACCTTGTTTGGTATTTGGTGGGACATTCATACTGTCCAGTGTCTTCAGGATGGCTGGGTGGGGTTCCTGTGTGTGAGAGTGTGGTCTGTAGCATGCTACAGACTGTACAGCAGTCTTGCCTACAGTTAGTTGCACATGGGTGGACTCCAATGCCTTGTGCATTGTCAGTTACCTGGACGTATGGGTGTCTGTGCTGAATATGGATACTCACCCTCCTTTTATGTTTTGTTCCAGGTTTTGGGGCCATGACACATGATATGTGGTATAACCTGGTAGTGCTGGTGTGCTGTCAGGAGGCTTGCAGCAGGTTTCTGTCACTGCACAGACATCGATGTTCTCCATACTGGGGATGGCCTTGGGAGCATGCATATTGGGGTTTACACATCTGGCATTGGTCAGCATTACCCTTATGTTTCTTTCCACTTATGTTTTCTAGGGTGGTGGGTTAGTCTTTTCAGCCTTGCCTACAAAAGGCTCTATGGAGGTGGCAAAGGCCTTATCCAATATCCAGACGCCCAGGGGTAACAGGTGCAAGCCATCCCAAGAACAAGCATGACATCCCAAGCAGACAGACATTGGATCCCCTTGGAATGACACCAGTAAGTGTGCCACTTGCTATGACTGATCATTCCGTGTTTGTACTGTGGCATTATTCTTGGTAAGGGTAGGATGCTGCAAACGGTGAGTGTCATACCAGCCTGGACTACATAATCAGAGAGCTCATCTATGTCTCTTTTCATGTAGTCTAGGGAGGTACATCTCAGGTCATTCACACCAGCATGGACTATGACTGCATCATATTTCTACTTGCTTTGGAGTGACCTGCATACTTCTGTTATGTGGTGTATTGTGGCAGCCTACAGGCAGCTTACTGTACCCTTTCCCTTGTTCAGTCTGGTGTGTGGGGACAGCAGTGTGTCTGACTATGGAGTCACCTATTACAACTGTATCAGGCATGTTGTTTCTCCTTCTGGACTGTGACTGTTTGGCACACCAGCTTTGTGTACTATGTGTTGCATGTGCTATGTTTGGAGGTTGTTTGATTGGGTGTCTGCTTTAGAGGCCTCTGTTGGTGTGCTGTGTTTGTAATTTGTGCCTCCGGGAATGTTTTTCTGTGTTTATGTGTTTGGTTTGCAGTTGTGATAGGTCTATGTGGGACTGTGTTTGTGGTGTGCGTGGTTATCTTCTCCTCCTGACTAGTTATGGGAGTACTGAGTTGAGGGAGCTCAGCCTCCAGTTTGGATAGATGGTTGCATCTCTCACATATATTTGTATTTCTTGGGTGGAGTTGGGGGTTGTCTGTGTACTTGGGGCAGGTGTAACATTGCCTCAGGATTCACAGATTCAACTTGTTGTGGCTGGCCTTAGTGGATTGTATGTGTGGACATATTTTATTGCCATACTACTGATCAGTGATTACTTCATTGTTTATGTTTGCTCTATCATGTAGTAGCTTCCTCATTCTCTTGCATGGTTTGGTTATGGCTGGTGTCCACCATGCCAGATGCCTGCGTGTATGGCATTGTGTCTTGTTTTAATTTAGGATTGCATAATCCAAGCATTCCTGGCAGTGTTCATGGAATGGCTGTATTACAGGTTCTGCGGTGTGGCCCATATTTTGCACCTGCACAGGACCTTTAATGGATTCCACATCAGTTTGGAGGAGTGCAAATATTGCTTTACACATGTTTTCCACTGTGGTTTTCTGGCCAGGACTGTGGTCAGGATTTGTATATCCAGTGTGATTACTCTATGGTCTGGTTTTACCAGTGAGCAATACACTTCTCATCTTGCCATCCAGTACCCATGTTGCTGATTATCACATCCAGTATGCTTACCCCTCTTGTGGGAGTGGTACGTTGTTCCTGGGCCTTTTGGTTTATGGATTCTATGAACTTTTGTCCTACACTGTTGGAGCTAGTATAATGCTCCCAGTCTATGTCTGGGTATTTTCAGTCACCCAATATAATGTAGTTTGGAGGACTTGATATATTCATGTATTCCAGCATAGGCCAGGTGCAGTTCCTGGTGTTGGGACAGTAGTCTGTAGCAGGCTATAAACTGGGGGGCAGTTTTAGCCACTGTTACTTGACCATGGCTAGTCCATGCTGCTTCTTGTTGTGGTACCAACATGGGGGTATGGTTATCCTTGACAATTCTTGCTAGTCACCCTCCTTTTGTAACTTGTTCCATGTTTTGAGGCTGTACTGCACAATATGAGGTGTAACCTGGTAGTGTTAGGGTGCTGTTGTGAGCCTTGACTCAGTTTTCTGTTACAGCACAGATATCAACATTCTCCATACTGGGTGAGTTTAGACTGCATGCATCTTGCTGTTTCGACTTATCCCTTATCTTATTCTTATCCCTTCTGATACCTATGGAGATAGGTTTGTGTTTTGAACCTTACCTATTCAGGGCACACTGTGGGTAACAACAGCCTTTGCCAGTATCCATACGGCCTGCACTGATAGGTGCACGCCAGTCCTAGCAGGTGGAGCATCATGTCATGCTCAGCATGTCATCCCAGACTGGCACACATTGGATCCCCTTTGACTAGCTGCGATACTTCAGTCAATTATTGCACTTGATCATCTCATTGTCATATTGTGGCATGATGCTTGGTGAGGGTAGGATGTTAGTCAGGGTCCTCAGGTGTGCATATAGTACATGGTGTTACATTACTTAACACATGGCATTCATGCCTCAGGTGGTGCTGCAGGGCTGCCTCTGTCGGATGCGCATATTACACTTCCCTGTACATGTTTGTGAGCAGGTCATGTCATTGTAGGCATCCATGTTATTATTTGAGTGAGTCAGAGGGGGTATCATTCCCAGGGTTCCTACTGAGCCAGTGTATGTGCTATGCGTTGCTTCTTTGCCAAGGCCAGGGCATACTGGGCACGCCTCCTTCTGCCTACTGGGGCAGGCTCAGGTTGTTCCTCCTCCGAGTCACGGTCTGCCTGTGATAGCCTTGGCAATGGTGGGGGGCTGTTTGGCCCGGCCCTATGCTGGTCCTGCTGCAGCTGTTTTCACAAGATCATATTATGTAGCATAGCACATACCATGACAATTTGGGTACATGTAGTTGGTGTGTACTGCAAGGCTCCACCAGATGTGTCCAGACACCGGAACCGTGACTTGAGCAGCCCAAACACACGCTCTATTACATTACGTGTTTGTGCGTGTGCCTCATTATGGCGTTCCTGTTCAGGTGTGTGTGCGTTTCTGATGGGTGTCATCAGCCACGGCTCCAGTGCATAACCTGCATCCGCATTATGTGTGCATGTGGGATGTCCCCATTGGCAAATGTCTGGTACAGCTGCATCAAATGCCAGATGTGGGAATCATGGTAGCTCCCAGGACAGCCAGCACACACATTCATTATTATGCCCTGGGCATCACACACGACCTGGCAGTTGATGAAGGGAAGCCCTTGCGGTTAATGTATGCCCTACCCTGCTCATCGGCTGGTGCTTTGATGCGTATGTGCGTGCAGACTATTGCACCCAGTACCTCAGGGTGTTCCGCTATTTGCTGGAAGAGACGCATATTGCTGGCCAATACCTCACGGGCATTGGGGAAATATACATGATCACCGACATGTGCTGACATGGCATCCAGGAACTGGTGCAGTACCCTGGAGGCTGATGCCTGTGATATCCCCATCATATCACCAGTTGGTCTCTGGAAGGTACCTGTTGCTAGTATTCTTAGGCCAACACATACCTTGGTTTCCACTGGGATGGGTTCCCCTCTGTTGGTTCTGTGTGTGAGGCGTGGCCTGCACAGCTCCACTATTTGCTGCAGGAGGTCTCTGTCCACTCTATAGCGCTCTACTATCTCCAGCTCATGTAACCCGTGGTAGGTGACCCTGGGCCTGTACACTCTTCTCCGTCTCCTCACTGTGGGTTGTCTGGCACCATCTGCATTGTCACCACCCTCAGCAAGTCGCCTATGTCTCATTATGACAGCTATGGCAGCCCCTAACATTTCTGCTCTGAGTTCAGCTTTTTCAGTTTTCACTTCTAATAACTTACTCCTGTCTTGCAGTGTCTCTTGAGAGAAACATCCTGCACTGCTGTTTGCAGAGTTTTAAGTGCTGGACTGAGCTACTATTCCGCCTGTGTAATTGCCTGCTTCTAATTGTTTTCACCTGCTAGCTCCAGCAGTATTCCCTGCTAGCTTCCTACTAAATCTGTTGCTTCCTTTTTCCTCTCTGTTTCCTCAGGGAGGAGCCATGTGCAAACCAGCAGAAACACGCTCACAGTGGCTTACACGCACACATGCTTACACGGTTCAGAATCTGCTTATTCGGATTAAAACGCGTGCACACCAGCAAACAGTGTTAAACATCTCCCAACACGCTCCCACATGCTCAGTCTGCCTTACACACGCGCACACTGCCTTACTCGTGCTTCATGGCGCGCACACGTGCGCATGCACGCCCAGCAAGAAACTTTGGTGTAGGCAACAGTGTACATCTTCCATTTCTTGACTTTCTCATGCTTATCTAGTGGCACACCTCTTTCCATGATATCTGTCTGACATCTGTCATGTAACTCTGACCTCCAATGAACTGCATTTCTTTCTACCATTCCCCCCTGTGATGTCACCTATCTCCTACTTTGTTCCTCCCCCTTCTGTAACTCTTACACTACTCAGACTGTGCTCATTTGCTATGTGACAGTGGAATTCAGTATCCTAACACTCATTTGCATCAGATTGCCTACTAATGCTTAGTTACATCTCTTAGACTCAGCTCCCCCCCTTAGCAACCACTACACGGTAGCCATGTTGGTTTTGGTCTGCTGGTCCCTGCATTGACATTCCATGTATTGCATAAAACCCACATTTGTGGGTTTATAACCTTCGTTTTTATGTTTTATACAGCGCAGCCCGTTTGCGCGGGGCTGCGCTGGGTGTTTAATATATTTGCATCAGGTTACCTTGCCAATGGCCACATATTTGGCCATTGGCATGCTGCCTGACACATATGCACCCTTTATTTGGAGCTGACATGGCTCCATTACGGTTTTTGCAGAAACGTACTTAGTTGTCAACTGAGTACATTTCTGCAGCTAAAACGGCTCTTACACGGGCTGCTCTGGGCTTCCTGGATCGCTAATCATCCTCATTTGCATGCTATTCGGCTGCAAGTGAGATGATTAGATAATCCACGCCCACTCCGTGTAAGAGACGTTTTAGCTTGTCTCTTACACGGACTTTGGGCTGTTCCTGGATCGCGAAGGCTGCATGGAGTCTTACACTACTCTTAGACTCCGTGCAAGCCTTCGTGAATCCTGCCCTATATCTGTGAGACTGAGTTGATATCTGCTTCTATGATAGCTTGTAATATATCTCTCAGCTGTACCTCACTTGGAGAAATAGTTCCCCATTTTGCTTCATAACACTTCCCTCTCCCACTATAAAAAATGTTTGCCATACATGCTCTGTTAAGATTTCTATGAAAAAAATCAGTGCTTAACAATACCAAATCATATTGTTTCACCAGAAAAAAAGTACAAGCACAGAACAAAATAAGCTGTTTGGTTAAAGTTGTTAGAAGATGTTTCGTGTTTTACTGGTTTGTTCCAGGTTTTAAGAGGCACTTTTTGACATTTCGGAAGCTGTTATGAAAGCTTTTTTTATTAGTCTTAAAGCAGCTATTCATGTAATGATAGCATGCTATAAATTTTATATATACTGGATTTCATTTAATTTTTTGCATTCAGTACAATTACTCCCTATTACTGCGTGTCTATATTATAAGAACGAATGCTTAAAATGTCGAGTATGTCATTATCGACACATTTTAAGCAAACATTCTTTTAGAAGAATACTTATAAGGTCATCCCCCACTCTAGAATCATAGATAAACTTACCAAGCTGGGCATTAATCCCTATGTCACTCAATGGGTTGCCAACTGGATTACTGACAGAACCCACACCGTAAAAGTAGCCGACTCCAAATCCAGCACCAGACAAGTGACAAGTGGGGTACCTCAGGGTTCAGTCCTGGGACCACTCTTGTTTGGCATCTACTTCACTGAAGTACAGGCCAAAACTAAGGGACTCTGGCTAACAAAGTTCGCAGATGACTGCAAACTGGGAGCCATTATTGAATCCCCAAATGATGTGGATATTCTACAAAAGGGCCTTACAGAAACAGATGCTTGGTGCCAGAGCCGTGGGCTCAATGCCAAGAAATGTATAGTTATCCCCTTTGGGAGAAAACATGTACCCATGAATTACCACATAGGTGGCAGTACACTAAACACCGAAAGTGTAATAAGAGACTTAGGGACACAGGTGGACAGTGGTCTCACCTTCGATAACCACATCACCACAACAGTCAGGAAATCCTTCTATGTAGCACACCTCATCACTAAGGGCTTTTCATCCAGAGAAAAGGAGGCCAGTGTCCCACTGTACTTATCCCTCATTAGACCCATTATAGAATACAATGCCCCGTTTGGTATGTAGCTCTCAAAACATCTGCAACAACTGGAAAGGCCACAGAAATACCTCACTAAAAGAATCAGAGGCCAAAAGCAGATGCCCTATGCTGACCATCTAAAAAAACTCCAGCTATACTCTGTCGCATATCATCTACTCAGAGGCGATCTCTGCATAACATACAAGGCCATGTCCAACCCAGAGCTGTTAGACATGCTACACTTAAAGAAATCCCAATCCCTCAGAGCCACATGCTCCAGGGATCTAAACCTTGTCATCACAATGAACAAAACATGCTGGAGGGATACAAGTCCAAAACCATAAAATACGCCCAGGCCAGGCTCCAGGTTCTTCCAAAAAAACTTTAAACACTTTTATTCGATCGAAGACCAACACAAGCGCTTTCACATGGATGCTTCCTCAGGTGTATATCATATTCAATCTAAACACCCTTCTTATACTCTAAAATCATGGTCACCTGATCTCTTAATAAATATTTAAAGGTACACATTCCCCTTACCAAATGCTTCATTTAAAATGCAGAAATTCTTAAAAATGTATTTAAAAAATATACATATAAATGCATATAAATAAAAAATATTTTAAAAAGATTTTTATCTACGCAATGGTCTGTTTTACAAAATGGGTCTCATAGGAATGTAATCATTAAGACCATGTCCTACATTCGCCCTTAACCTAACTATCCATTCCGCCTCTAAGCTCTCTGTCCTTCCTTTTATATCACCTCCTCTAAAAGTTTCAGCACATTCTCCTATAACTATAAACTTAAAAGAATATCTCTCATCAGTCTCATAAACATGCTTTGCCAAGGCATTAAACATACTCTTCTTCTTAATATGGTAGGTATGTTCCCTAATCCTGTCTTTCAATTGTCTGTCTATCTTCCCAACATAAAATTTATGACAGAGTTGGCAGACAGCTAAGTACACCACATGGGTGCTATTACATGTTGCAGTGATCCCAAATTTAAACACCTCCCTAGTATCAAGGTGCACCTACTATATGTGTACATAACTTCTTTATCTGATGTTCTCAATTTTCATTCTATCCTCAACTGATGGGAAAGAGTCCCCAGCTACCTATAATCCAGGGTGAACTCTGAGGAAGGGTATTCCTGAGCACAGTTGAACCAAATGATGCTCTACCCCTTGGAGACCAGATCCAATTTGTAATGAGTAACAATTGTAATGGGAGTAGCCCAAGTTGCTGCTGCACATATGTCGTTCATGGAAGCTTGGCACCTTCCAAAGGTGGTGAGACCAAAGGGAAGAGCTCTGAATTGGTAGTGAATGATTCCCAGTTGTAAGCATAGATACCTTCTGAATCACCTGTTCATCTTTATGTGATAGCATGCGTCTTGAAGGTCTATGGAGCACATCCAGTCATCTTTGCCCAGAAAAGGGAGAATGGAGTGAGCCATGACCATCCGAAACTTGATATGTTGAACTGAGTTGTTCAAGTTGCCAAGAGCCAAGATTGGTATCCAGTGCCCTGTTTTCTTTGACAGTAAAAAGAACCTTGAGTAAGTTCTGGATTCTATCTAGTCTGGAGGGACCTCTTGGATTACTCCTTTTCTAGCAGCTTTTGAACTTGAATTGCTGCTTCCTCCCTCTGGCTCGGTGGAATGTTGGGGATTTTTTTCTGAGTAGGTGGAGGAAGAGAAAAGGGTATTGTATAACCTCTGGATATAATCTGCTGCACCCAAGTATTGTTTGTTATGCTTAGCCAGGCTCTTTGGTGCAGATATAGTCAACCTCCAATTGCCTCCAGTGATGGACAATTGGGTCTCCTTTTAGGAGTGCTGGTAGGGTCTGTCAGAGAAATAATCTCTGGAACCCTGGTTTTATGGGCCTCCTCTGCCATGGGGGTGGCATTAACCATTAGAGATCCCCCCTCTGCCCCTAGGGGAACTTTCTCCACGTTTGTCCGGGAAAGGATCCTGGGACTTCTTGAACCACATTTTTCTACCAACTCATTGATTCATAGAAAAGGATCTTTGAGGGGTAGAAAAATGTATGCCCACTGCAGAGAGGGTCTTCTTATCCTTCTTACACATGGATAGTGTGTCCTTCACTGTGGGGCCAAACAAAGGCATGCCATCAAATGGAACATTGATGACTGAAGACTTGACAGGCTCTGCAAAAAAACACAAGTGCATCCAGGCATGTCTCCTGATGGAAATGCCTGAACCTGCTGACCTTGAGGCACCTTCGGCCGCATGTGAAATTAGCCTCATGGAAGAGTTAGAAATGGACTGAAGGGTAGCCAACTGAGTTGTCACTGAAGATTGGACATCTGGAGCTAAGGGCCCAGAAAGGGTATTTGAAAGCTCCTTGATCAAATCCCTTTGCATCCTAGTAAAGGCCAAGGGTTGCTGAAGCATAGACATGCTTCCCAAACCTGTCTATTCCCCTAGACTCCCTGTTAGGGGGATGAACAGTCAAATACTGTTTGGCGAGTTCTCTCTTGGTGGCTGCCACCATGACCATGGCATCAATGGGCACCTCCTTGGCCCAAAACTATTTCCCCAAAGGTGGTGCCAGAATCTTATCCTGTCTCCTGGATATGAGTTCAACTGTGTCAGGTTCCTTCCACACCCACCACGAGACCAGATTAATGCACTCATCAGTGGGCAGAGTAACCCAGGACATAGATGGGCCAGTACCAAAAGCCTCCAGAAATACTGACTCCTTGGATGAAGAGTCGCTGGGCATCCAACCACCTCTCTGTTTTAGGATCTCAAGGATGTCTCCAAATGAGATGTTTTTAAGAGGTAGTTGTGGGGACCCTTCACCTTCATCAAAGCCCATATCCTCTATGACTGACTCTTTTGGAGAGTCCAAGTGCTTCCTCTTCCACTTTTTCTTCCTAGGGACCTCCTCAGTGGGATGCTCTGTGGAGGTATCAGAAGAAATAGTAATTCCACATTGGGAAGCCTGGGGTCTCAGACTGGCTATCCCTGTGGAAAGGAATGATGAGGATCCAGGCACAGAGACATAAAGGTAGAAGGGTGATCCAAGCGGGTTGGATTTGTCCACTCCATCGGAGTGGATAACACCCTCTTTACAACCTTGAAGGCAGATCTTCCTGGAGACGCAGCCCTCCCACATGAGGGGGGGGGCAAAGCTCCCACATGGGTGGGTTTGGTTTTCTTCAGTTTACGTTTTTGTTTAGGGTGACCAAGAGGTTACTTACCTAGAGTGGTAAGTCAGTGTTCTGGGATGTCGGTCTTTTTTTTCTCGGAGTTATGAGTTTTGTTCTTGTAAAGTAGACCTATATATATATATATATATATATATATATATATATATATATATATATATATATATGTGTGTGTGTGTGTGTGTGTATATGTATATATTATCAGATTTTTTTTTGTTCTTTTC